>NW_019524838.1:569989-777512 GCF_002814215.2 Seriola lalandi dorsalis | reverse complement strand
AAGGAACCCCACCCCACCTGAAGCAACACAAAGGTCATCAGGCCTTTACCATTTTACTCATCTTTCACCTCCTTCATCTTCTGAGGGGCCCATGGTTAAGGATTTGAACTTTTAACTTTATCTAGAGCTTTCCCCCAGTTTCATAAATGCACCTCTTTACCCTTGACCCACCGAACTCATATAGAGAAGACCTGTAGAACGGCAGCAATAACCTTCATTTCAGAATATATGTTATGTATAGAATATAATTCCCCCCCTTTCCTATAAGATTATGTGGAGTGGTCACACAGCACTCTGTCTTGAGTTTCAAGCTTTTTAATATAGATCTAACTGGAAATCTGTCTGGTTGTTCTTTTATTATAATTTATTTGAGTGCAAATACATCTTCTTCTGAGTCAGTTATGAAACACAGAGGAGATCAGGCAGCAGATCGCTCCTCACAATTATTGTATCCTTGTTTATTAAACGGTATGGGCAGATACCCATACATTATACGTACAGTACAGCTCTCGTAGGTGTAACGTTATTGGAAACCAACATGAACAGTAACACCTACACAGAAAATCCAAACCACAAATTTGTTCAAATAGATGATGTTTCAGCCGTTTTAACCTGACAGTGATCACAATGGGATCAAAATGTGGTCTAGTTATTAAATACATTTCTTGTAAGGAGTGCATTCAGAATACTTCTTTTGTAAAACTATATCCAAGAAGAAGACAGAAAATTGGAAAACACTTGATGTGGATCAAAATTGGGTTTCAGAGCCACAATTTGATGAAAATAGTTCAAACAGAACACAGCTGAAAGATACTGATAGATATTCTGTAGGCAGGAGCTTATTTGCTTGGAAAACTAGTGGTTTCTCACAAATTTATATAAACTCTAATTACCTCCACCGAAGAAGGTTATGTTTTCACCTGAGTCTGTCTATTTGTCTGCAGGATTACGCAAAAAGTACTGAAACGATTTGCACCGAACATGATGGAGGGATGGGGCATGGGCCATAGAAGAACCCATTAAATGCAGATCCATATCACTTACTATGAATTTAGTTTTTCTGAAAATATCATGTTGTTTGATATTGGCCTTGGCAGGGGTCTCTGCACTCTGAGTGCCCTGCTAGTTTTATTTTAATTCAGGTCTTCCTTAAAAGTACAGCTAAATAGGAGAAGCTCGGTAAGACAACTATGTATTTGCTCTACAAAAGGAACAAAAGGAAGTTACATTCATTAATACTCAGTCACACAGAGTAGTTGGTGGAAATATTACTTGTCCTTGTTGTTTGCATTGTTTTTCTTGACGGTCTGACCTCCATGTGCGTGATAACTTGTGCACATAGAGGTCAGATGTTTCACCTCAAGACCCCGGTTGTCTCTGTTTCACTGTGTCGACCTCATGTAAAACACAGAGAGGGTACAAGTCAACAACTTACTAAATTAGCTTGTGTTCATTTTAGAATTTATTTATTTAAGATCCAAGCAGTCCCCAGCACACATTTACCCTCTTCATGTTGACACGTCAAAACTCTGATAGCCGTTATCTGTCAGCATAACCAGAACCATCTTGTTAGTGTTGAAAAAAATCCCTTTTCCTGGTCAGTCATTGACAGATTTTTAGAGGCAAACTGCACAAACTCAGAGAGAAGCCAGTCTTTCTCTTTTTCATATGGCTTGTGGTGTTTTGAGTGTGTTCATCCTCACACACAGACTCCTGTCAGGCCAAAACAAACAGAGGTGTATCTTCCAGAGGTCGCTCACCGTTGCCATCAGACTGGCTCTCTGCCCTCTTTGGCTTCGGGCAGGACATTCATGCCTCTTTAGTTTAATCTAGTTCATGTTGGTATTATTTAACTATCTCTGCCCCCTGCAGGCATTAGCTCTGTCACTTTTTGAAATATTGCAATATTTTTCATACAGTTCAACTGTTTAGATTTGGTCAAATTTCCATTCCTATTTCTACTGGAACTGTTCACAATTACTTTTAGCATATCAGTTGTAACTGTTAAACCATTACCTGTAGCTAATTGTTTCAACTATTTTCCATTACCTTTAGCAAACCATTTAAACCACAGTTTTTATATCACTCCCAGCATGAAGCTTCTCCCTCTGCATGTGTGATTTGATTCTGCTGGCTTGTGGTAATTATCTTTAAGATAACAGCTGTTTCAAATTTTCACCCACTCCTCCAAACAACACAAAAACTTGATTGGCTGCGTAACATGTGTAAAGACATTATGTGCTGTGTGTATGTAGGACTGCAATTCAGCCAGAAATTCAATGTATCAGTTGTTTTTATTTTACACTTTATAATGTTGATTATTTCTTCACCATAAATTCTTGTTCCCTGTCTGTAAAAAAATAAGCTCCATCGACTAAAGGTCCACAAAAGTCCTGCAATTGCGTAGACTAACAGGCGTACTGTGCTTTTAAGAATACTCTGAAATACAAAAGGAAGTTGGTACATTGCCATTTCAGACTTTCCATAAAATTGGAAGGAAAAAAAAGTTGTACATTCACTGCTGACTGTGGCTCTATGTTTAATGTATATTGTGCTTTTTGGCTCGTTTTCTGGTCAAGTCTGCTTTAAATGAGGCTTAAAGTAGTCAGGAAGAGTGGTATTTTATTCACTACAGATAGCTAGTTAAAATTCTCCTCTCATTTCATGAGGCCAACTCAACACCAACTGAAATTAGAGCCAGATGAGAGAGAGTCGCAGAGAAAGGGTTTGTCCCTCTGCACTGTTTACGCTACAATAAAGAGAGATTTGTTTATCTCTCTCTGTCTGCAGAGCCTGTATACCAAATGAAAAGGTACAGAGTCAGTGTCTGTGTGTGGTTGACAGTCCCATTGTTACTCCAGGTGTATGTTTGTGCATGCACACACAGTATGTTTGTGTGTGTCTGCCTGTGAGCATCACTTGCACAGTCCCTGGTTTTCTGCAAAAAGACAGGCACCGTGATCACCTGAAAGGCCACGAGATATCTGAGAGATACATCTTCATTATTTGATCTTCTCTCAGCAAATGGCTCAAGATTTTTTGCAGTTGTGTACAAAGGCAACAGCCTGAGGCTGGGACTTGGATGGAAAACAGCATTTAGACAACAGGTGACTGTCTGCTCTAAACTTAATTACTGGCAGTGATGGAAAGTAACTCATTACATAGTACTGTACCGAATTACAAATTTGAAATACTTTTATTTTATTTTCATGCTACTTTAAACTTCTGTTGCTCTATCTTTCAGAGGAAAATATTGTACTTTTTACTCTATTACATTTATTTTAAAGTTGAACTTGTCAATTTCTTTGCATGTGAAGATTTCACTTTCAAAACACAGTGGTTGAAAATAACTAAGTACATTTATGCAAGTACTGGACATAAATTACTTCATTTGAGTTTTTCGATTTTATCCTACATAATAATATAGGTTCTTGACTGGATCTGCTTACTATATCTCACTATGAGAAATCAGCAAATTCTCACATTGTAACCATCAAATTTACTTAAACAGTTACTCCATTGAGAAAAAATAGTTCCTGTTTAATTTTCATTCAGTTGTCAAATTGTTACAGCTCTACCTATTTTATATTTATGCCATTGTTTTGGTTCCTTTGTGGTGCGTGTGCTTTGTGCACATGTCACACTGTTAAACAAACTAACTGCTCAGAACATGATGTAAACAGGAGTAATTGCATCATTTTAGCAGTTCACAACAACCACCTTTTTTCTCTCTCCCTCTGTCCATAGGTTGCCCAACCTGGCCAAGTCCCAGCAGACAGAGCTGTCCCACCGGTGTGATTGGGGGACCCCCCCCCCCCCCCCCCGCTTAAGATGTTCCTGCTCCCACCCAAGAAGCATCACACCCTAAAGTAAAGCTGTCAAAGCAGAGTTCATGACTATAAACACTCACTCCAGCATCATACTGTACACGAGGGGTTAACAAGCTGTTTCCATGAGCTGAAATGCCCTCCCATCACCCACCCCCCTGGAATGGACTGTCCCATGGATTCACATGACATATGAGTGTGTGTGTGTGTGTGTGTGTGTGTGTGTGTGTGTGCGTGCGTGCGTGCGTGCGTGCGTGCGTGTGTGTGTGTGAGAGAGTGACAGAGTGTGTATGTGTGTGTCTGTGTGTGCGTGTTCTCTTAGCCATATATATTGGGCCATGTGGACACAGACGTGGAGTTTTGTAGGATAGACTTTGTATTGGCTGCAGGGCTGCTTGCCCCCCTTTCTTCATTTCTCTCTTAAAGAGAACCAGCAGGAATATAAAGCAGCTTTCAGATCTCTCTGGACTGCTTGTTGGTGGGAACTGAGGAACCTTTTCTCTCTGTGTGTGCTGAGTCTTGCCGTGTACCTGGTCCTGTAGCAAAAATGAGCGACCTGCTGGACGATGGCTCTTTCATGTTCACGTCGGAGTCCGTAGGAGAGGGACATCCAGGTGAGTCAACTTTAGCTACCTGTGTGTGTGAACTTCAGGTCACACTGAGTGAAGTGTATTAAAGTGTGTACTTCAAGACATTTCACAATATGTCATCAACAATTCCAAAATGCCCAACACATACAATTTCTAAAATTTATCTGTACTGTTTTCTCACCTGTTCACTGAACAATAGATTTAACACTTCATGCTAAAACACTGATGTGCATATGAATAAATTCTATTGAAGTTGGGGCTATATGTCCAAAATAACTCCACAGTGCTACGTATTTACCCTCCAAGCATGGTTGGTATTCCATTCACAGCAACATGTGCTTACTGCCCCTCACTCTCACTCTCACTTATGGGCAGCAGGAGGTGTGTGTGTGTGTGTGTGTGTGTGTGTGTGTGTGTGTGTGTGTGTGTGTGTGTGTGTGTGTGTGTGACAGGTTGGTGTTAGGTTGCATGCTGAGGAAAGAGTGAGACATGTAGACTACATGCTGGCTCTCGGACGCAAGTTTCATGTTGACATTAGTGTGTGAAATGGGGATAATCAAAGACCTGTCAATCCAAACTGCTGTCACACAACAATCTTGTGTTTCAGCCTTAACCCAAACTAAAATGACCTTTCACAGTTTCTCTGTGGATTGCCATTTGTCTGAGAAGGGAGAACGAGAATTTTCATTTAATGAGAAAGTTCAGAAGAGATTAGTTCTTGTTTGTAGTGTTTTATATGGCTTGTCTCTGAAGTCCAAAAATGTATAATCCCATGCTGGCAACACTTTACTTTAAGTGCCTCAATTTAGCATTTATAAGCAATATATAAACATTTAATATTATTTAATAATAGTATATTATAATTTAAATTATAGTGTGTTGTAAACCATTTAATGAATGTTTGTATGCTGTTTTTAACGCTAAACAGTGGGACTTAAAGTAAAGCGATACCCAGATGTTCGATACACACCTGAGAGCTCATCTCACTTATACCCTGATGATAAAAGTTTAAACATACTCTACTCTCTACACCGCTGCTTTTAGACCCACCCCACCACCCACCACCACCTCCTGTCAATGTGTTGTAATCCTTTCAAATATGTAACCTTACAAAGTCCCCTGTGCTAAATCAATAATCAGTAAATGCAACGGAGTCAACCAGTTGTGGAGCTTCACAGATAATGACAGAACGTGATGACTGTGGGCCACCAGTGTTATGTAAAACCACAGTGGTAGAAAATAAATGACACTGATTTGGAATCAGAGAAATTGAGCTCGAATTTGAATTAAAATTGAAAAAAACTGATTTTTAAAGAAAAGGTTTGATACATGGCAAAAAGTGAATTTTCTTGTAGCTAAAGATCATATCTCTTATATTATTTAAACATTACTAAAACACAAATAACTCATAAAGAGGAGGGAACATATTAAAAAAAATGAAAGAAAGATCTAGTTACCAGTGAAAACAAATACAAGGAGAAATGCAAACCCATGTGATTGTCAAGATCTGAAATGGCTATTTTAATATGAATCCAGAAAACCATCTTTTAAAATAGATTGTAATGTGTGTCATCTTAAGTGCATGTTATAAAAATAATGCTGTGAAGAAAAGCAGATGGCTGAATTTTCCAGAAAACATGATCAACAGTAACAATAATATTTTTGTTCCTTTTAGTTTCTTACTAATAGTCCACATGGGATTTCTTATACTTGCAGAGGGCGAAGCTGCCAGTCTAGATGAACTTTTCCCACGTCACTGTGTGTGTATATTTATCTTTTGACAATTTCACCGTTCAGTAGAACATTTCTCTTTAAAGAAACTCTTGATATTGGATTCTGTATTTGCTTAGTATTAAATAACAGCGCAGCCTATTTGAAGCCAAATATTCTCATTATAAAATTCATAGCTTTTAAACTGTCCTTACTCTGCACATTCACAGACGTGTGTGGCCTTGACAGAAGGCTACAGGACACACCTTTTGATTTGATAAGATACTTTGAGGTCTGGGCTGTTCCCACAGATAGTGGCCATTTTTTCTGGGAACAAAGTCAGGCCTGTCACAAAGATATGTAGTCCTACACCTGTAGTCTGTAAAGCAAATATGAAAACTATTTTATACCAATCATCCTCTCCTCTGTGTCCTGCAGTCAATGCAACCAGATGTTGATGTTGTTTCTGATGTAACTCGTGTATTGCATTGCTTCAGCAGGATGACTGAGAGAGATGAATGGAGTGTTTTGTGAGGCATTGTCCGGCTGCTGCACTCAAATCCAACTGATGCAACTAAAATCCAACACTCTTCCTGTTTGAAATGTTAGCATGTAATATTTCAGAGAGGCATTTGTAAACTTGGCCACCTAAGCTCACATCTTTTATTGTTAATATTATGCAAAACCTAAATTAATAAAGCTACAATATATACTTTTTTCTGTCATTTAAACACAGGGATTCCTGCCACAAAAATTCACAAATAAACAAAAATCTCACAATTACAAATTCAAATCGCCCGATCTCTATGTTCTGACTTTAAACCTTTAGTGTAATGTTTGTTGCCTCTTCACAGACAAAATTTGTGACCAGATCAGCGATGCTGTCCTGGATGCTCACCTGAACCAGGACCCAGATGCCAAAGTGGCCTGTGGTGAGTAAAATAGAATTCAGAGAGTTAATGTCATTGCTTGGAGCACAGAGACACAGAGAGAGAGGTTTATGTCAGTATCATCTCATGTGGATCACACATAGAGTATAAACAAATTGGCCCACTGGCCTGAATCTCACCTGGAATTTAAGTCATCAGCATTGTTGAGATTATTTATTGTATTTCAATACTGACCTCTGAAGTCACAAGATGACTGCTTTCAAGCTTAACCCTGTGAACTTGCTGATAACAGCAATCAGGCTGAAGTCTAGAGGTAGAAATGTGTCCAAAGATTTTGTGAGATCACAGGATATTGAAAATCACTACATGTGTAATGTGTTGATCGTATTGACAGAGACGGTGTGTAAGACTGGCATGGTGTTGCTCTGTGGAGAGATCACATCTCGGGCCAACGTGGACTACCAGAAGGTGGTCAGAGACACCATCAAACACATCGGCTACGACAACTCCGACAAAGGTGCGAAAATGACACGGAAAAGGGCAAAAATATAGATAATGTGGGCGCTGTGTTGTCAGCTTTTCTCTCATTTGTTTTCCTTCTGTAGGCTTCGACTATAAGACGTGTAATGTGCTGGTGGCTCTGGAGCAGCAGAGTCCGGACATTGCTCAGGGGGTCCATGTTGACAGACAGGAGGAGGACATTGGAGCGGGAGACCAGGTACGACTGTTGCAACAGGTTAATGTGTCCTTGGGCTCTTGTTGACCAGAACGCTGGGTGATAGTGGCAAAAATCAAATATTACAGTTTGTTTGACTCACTCCTACAGATGCAGATCTTAGACAACAGTTGGTGAAACGAATGTTGGTGTTTTACGTTTTTTATTTGCAAAACCTCAAGCGTGCAGGTAATTGTTAGAAATGTGGACAAGCAGCACCACACATTTGTTCATTTCATTTCACTGCTAGAAATTCAGCAGTGTTATAAGAAGTTTGCAAATCTTTTATTTAAGAAAATACTCCATCACAAGAAAAAATGTCCTCTATTTAAAGAAAAGAAGTACAGTCAGCTAAATGTACTTAAGAACTCATTCTGCAGGAAAATGTATGACAACATTAGACTGTTGATACTGATGCATCTAAGTGTTGGAGGTGGAGTTAGTTTTAACTACATAACATACAGTTAGTCCACAGGTTCCCAACACAGGAGCCAGGCCCAATCTTAATGTCACAAGACAAATCTGACGGTTCGTGAGATGATTAATGAGGCGTGAAAAGAAGAAAGAATGAAATTCTGCTACACAAACCTAGTTTTGGACTTTTCTCTGATCTTTGCTGTGAAATACTGGATAACTGTATCTCTATGGTCTTCAAACAGTTACTGAAATGAAAGCACCTGAAGAGTTTAGAGGTGAAATCTCTCTTTGATGGAACTTCTAACAACTCATAGACATCTGAAACATGACAAGAGGCCTCGGCCAGCGCTGTTTTTTTTAAATAAGGGATCACAAGACAAAAGGGTTGGAAACCACTGGTTTAAACTGACACAATGGCCGTGCTTTATGTAAAAATTTAATCTGTAAAGTAACTACAGCAACTACTAAAAAGTACAATATGTCTCACTGAAAGTAGAATTATTAAGTTGCATGAAGCGGAAATACAAGAACCTCAACACTTACTTAAATACAATACTTGAGTAAATGTGTTTAGTTACATTCCACCACTGACATTTAAGTCAAGTTAAAATTCAATTTAAAAAAAGTCAACAATTTAAGAAAGCCAACAAATCTCTCTCTCTCTCTCTCTCTCTCTCTCTCTCTCTCTCCTCTGCAGGGCCTGATGTTCGGCTATGCCACAGATGAGACGGAGGAGTGCATGCCTCTCACCATCGTCTTGGCCCACAAACTCAACGCAAAGATGGCCGAACTCAGACGCACCGGCATCATCCCCTGGCTGCGTCCTGACTCTAAAACACAGGTGAGGCTACATTATTTATTGTATTACAACACATGCAAGACTCAAAGAGAAACAGAAACACTACAGCAGTCATTGTGTGAATTAGTTTATTGTTTCTAATCTGGGTGTCTTCCAAGAGATTTATTTTGGTGCCAGTAGACAAAATCGGATCAACAGTGGCTACTGCAAGTATTTAAGATAAAGCTGTCTGTGTTGAAATAATAGACTTTTGACTGATTTAGAGGCAGTTAGCCACTAACACAAAGAGTCTAAACTTTTTGTCCCATGTCTAAGCAAGAGAGAGTAGTTCAGATTTCAGGTATTTGAACATAGAGCTTTAGATTTATCTCAGATTTGACTGAGTAAACTTCAAAGCAGCAAAGTATTAATGAATTAACAAAGCGACAATCGAATTATCTCAACGGCAGAAACTACAGGGGCACTTAGAGAGCACAGGGACAGCAGCGGTCCCAGCAAAGTTCTTTCAGATATTACCGCCACTTTTTTTCTGGGATATTGAAGGATATCAGCCCAAAACTTCAGTCATAGTTTTAGGTGAGGGTCTGCACAAGAAAACAGATACAATTACATCTATCGTCTATGTCTGCCCCACAGGTGACAGTACATTATGACCAGAGGGACGGAGCTGTCGTCCCCAAGAGAGTTCACACCATCGTGATCTCTGTCCAGCATGATGACCACATCTCTCTGGAGGAACAGAAGAAGGTCCTAAAGGAGAAGGTACAGCCTCAAACACACCTAACTGGGCTCTGACTAATGAATTCCTTAGGAAGTCATATCTTTGGTTCTTAATGTTGCATTGATTCTGTCAGGTGATCTACACCGTGGTTCCTGCTAGATATTTGGATGACAAGACCATCTACCACCTCCAGCCAAGCGGTCGTTTCGTCATTGGAGGACCCCAGGTGATCATCACGCTCAAGTTGTTCATTTCAACTGGAAACAAATTGTACAAAAAAATTTAAAAAAAATAAAAAGTCACCTCTGATTTTTTTTTTTTTTTTTTTCACCCCATCAGGGTGATGCTGGTGTGACAGGCAGGAAGATCATTGTAGACACATACGGAGGTTGGGGAGCTCACGGTGGCGGAGCTTTCTCTGGCAAAGACTTCTCAAAGGTCGACCGCTCGGCTGCCTACGCGGCTCGCTGGGTGGCCAAATCTCTGGTCAAAGCCAAACTGTGCAGGAGAGTTCTGGTTCAGGTGAGTGTATGGCTTCAGTCAATGACCAGCGTTTGATGCATAAATATGTGCAGATGAAAAACATCTCTATCTATCTGTCTGGGTGTGTTCCAGGTGTCTTATGCTATTGGAGTGGCCCAGCCTCTGTCTATCTCCTTGTTCACCTACGGTTCCTCTGAGAAAACAGAGACAGAGCTGCTGCAGATTGTCAACAAGAACTTTGATCTGCGGCCAGGAGTCATTGTCAGGTAAACACATAAATACGACCTTTGTATTCTTCATATGCAAAACAACACAAGACTCCTTTGTTTAAAGCCACTGTTGGTGATTTTTAAGTGAATGTAGCATCTTTAAAATTATTCTGATGGCGAAAATCGAAAAAATAGAGTTGAAATGATTCATCCGTTAGTCAATGGAAAGAAAATTAATTGGCAACTTCTTTGAGAAGTGATTCATCATTTCAGTCATTTCTCAAGCAAAATTGCCAAATTTTTTCCGGTTCCAGCTTCCAAAATATCAGCATTTACTGCTTGTTTACATCAAATAGTGTAGTAGTGTAGCCTGTGAAAATTGGTGCAGTCTATGTGCTGCTGTCTTCTGTCTTTTTTGAAACCACTAGGAGGCACCAGAGTTGGACAATTTCAAATTGTACACTTAGGGGTTTTAAGATAGCAGCCCATTAACTGTCTTTGTATCCATTTACATTTCCCTCCGTTCTTTGCAATGAAGGCTGCATGTGATTGTCAAACAAATGTATTATTTATTATGAAATATATTTCATATGGACAAGTACATAGCAGGAATCACATTTAGGGGTTTAAATTTTCCTGCGAATGGTTTTGACTGCAGATGTGAAACTGATTAGAAATGTGCCGAATGAATGAATAATGTACTTACTGTCCTTCCTCACCTGTGATGATACATTCCTTCTGTATCCTCCCCTAGGGAACTGAACCTGAAGAGGCCAATCTACCAGAAAACAGCGTCCTATGGCCACTTCGGCCGAGCAGAGTTTACTTGGGAGATGCCCAAAAAGCTGGTCTTCTAAATACTCCACCTGCTTGTCCTGATCGATAACTCTTCGTGGGCTACAACTGCCAACTCCAGCCACTGATAGGACATGTTTTAATAGGACGAACTAAAGCCAAAGTTAGGGATAAGTCAGCTTTAAAGAGGTGACAAGATAATTATGAGAGTGGTTGTAGCCAGTGGACGTAAAAATGGGACATTCTCCCAATAAGAAGAGAGGCCTTACAGAGGACATCTCAGTAACCAATCCTTTTCTAGCCCACAAAACATCCAATTATTGGTGCTTTAGAAATGTAGGAATTATCATTAGTCAAAGCTCTTCCCTGGTTATGTAAAGGAACGGCACAGCAAATAAACTACTCTGAAAATAAATACTTATACACCTCTACAAGCAGGGTGTTTTATCTCAGAGCTGTGAACGTTCCTTTATGATGTACAGGAACAACCTCAGTGCTTGATTTTCAAAAGGTGCTATTGGCAACAGCAAGTATTTCGTCAGTGACCATCATATGAATGTCAGAAGTGTAATTATTGCTCAACCAAAAGCTTGGCATTAGGAGAAAATTTAATCTTTTTGTCATGACTGTAAAATGCTTTTTCTAAGTCTTATTTTGTAACATGTGCAACAGGAAGCTGTTTGCACTGTTACAATCACCACTGTACAAGATGACAGGTCACATGGGGGAGAGCTTTTACCTCTTAAGCATAAAATATGTTACAATGAATCAAATGTAAAATAGCCATGCAGTCTTATGTTTCCATACTTCTTTTCTCTCCTTTCAGCTCGGCTTTCTTTTAATATCAACTTGCTTTTATTGCTGCTCAGCTCACCTGCTGGCTGATTTGTATCTTCATGTGTCTGTTTTATATTTTTACCTGCAGGCCTGCTGCTGTGACTGAGTCTGTAAATGTGATTCATTTTAGCAAATAACTAGAAGTCTGAACTCTGACTCTCACTCTTAGCAGTGAGCATTTAGTGGACCACTGATGTCTTACAATCGCTGCATTTTGTTTTAAGCCTGTGCTGTATCTAAGTTAATATCTGACAGAGTACCTTGATGCAGATGCAGATCTCCTCTCATTTCCCCTTTATATCATGGAGATGTTTTGCCAATTTCTTACTCAATGTGAAGTTTGCTCTACCCAAAAACAACTTGGACTGATGTCTAGTTACACTGCAGCCCTATACAGCAGGCCAAGATTGTCTCCATGGATTTAGAGGGAAACAGGGAGCGTTTATTAATATATTTCTCACAGGGCATTTAGAAAATTGAATTTTAAGTCAGCTTTCGTCATTGCTTAATCACAAAGTATTCAATATAAATCTCCCCCTCTGAACCACTTCTGAGGGGATTGAGGAAGTGTTAACAGTGCTCCCCTTAAAATGTCACATCTGTTTAGGTTTAGGACTTTTGTGGTGACAACCCGTGCTTTCCTCTACAGCAAACATTGTTTTTGTAAGAGAGGTTTTCCTCTATTTAATGTGTTGATCTGTTTGTTGGCAGAGAAACTGGACAATGTAAATAATTAAACAATGAAAGAAAATTAAAGATATAAACAGTTGTCTGACCTTTTTCATTTTACCATTTGGATGCAGCTTAAATGAAGCAAATTATGAACAACTTTTTTAACCTTTATTTTTATTTTTTTGAACATTAAGGCATATGTATACAATCATATGACTTTTCATCAAAATACAATTTACAACCTAAACCTCTTTGGTTTTCATTATCAAAATTATACATAAGGCACATAGGGAGCATTTTGCATTTTAACAGAGGATTGGGTATCCAGTAACAGATTTTTGTGAGGAGATGCTAGTTAGTTTATCAGAATGCTCTCACCAATCATCTACTGACTGCATGAGTAAACTACTTTCTTCTTGCAGATATTTAACCACGTTTTCCGTGAGCAGCATAAGCATTCTCACAAGCTAACTATACCGGAATTTTTATATTTAAGCTTTACAGAGTCTTGATTAACAAAAATAATCTATTATATCAGGGCTAACCATCAGTACTGCAACTGTGAGATAGCAGTTGCGCCTACACTACACAAAACAAATATACACGACAAATCCTCATGAACATAAAACGAATTCCATTGAAACAAAGACAACAGAAGGCAGAAGCAAACAGTTCATTCTGCTTTGAATCAAACAACGCAGCTGGTGTTGTAACATTTTCCTGAGTGCAAAGATCAGACAGATCAGTAAACGAGGAAAAAGAGGACAGAAATTAAATGCAAATGAGGCCAAGCAGGCGACGCAAGAGAAATGTTTTAAATTGTGGTTTGTAGTGTTGACCAGGAACATTATGCATAGATTTCTAACATGCATAAACTGTAAAGTAAATTCAAAACTTTTAGTCAATGTCAAGATGTATCTTGCTAGAGCAGCATGAGCAGCACCATCATTTGGATTAACATTTAAAAATACATCAAATCCTGTGATTTGTTAGAAGAATGCATATTGTAAAAGAAGTGTACGGTCACACAGCCAGGCAGACAGTGATGCCAGGTAGAACAATCTGAAGAACACAGCTGCACTAAAGCCAGAACCGCAAGCTGGAGTTCAAGTGCTCTTCATTACTTGCTACTACAGCAGTCCCATGTTCTTAGTAAATGCAGAAGTAAAAAAAAAAAAAAAAAGCAGATTTGACCTAAACCTGTAGCCAACTGAATTAATTCCCGTCTGTGGATACAAAAATGTTTAATTTTTCAAGTAGAAAACAATACCTCCTGTGAGCTGAACTACAACATTACAGCTCTGATCCCAACACAAACTCACATGCAATGAGCAGTTTGACCAGCAGAGAGAAGCAGGTGATCAGTGGTGCAGCTGGTGCTGTGTCGACCTTCCAGCTCATTCCACAGAGCAGCATGCACCAGCTTTTCCAGTTCAATCATACATTCAGTCTGAGAGTGAATTACTACATTTCAGTCCTTCTGTGACAGATTGTGAAACTATGTGTGAAGAATGAGCTCTTTTTAGAGTTCTTGCACTCAAAATACTGGCACTAACAAAACCACTGCCCAGCATGTGGCCAGTTGTGGTATGAGAAAGTGATATTTTCATGGTGTGAAGGCCAACTAACGAGACTATTACTGCTGTAAACCGTCCGCTTGCTCTGATTTTGCCACCAGAAATTAAAAAAAAAAAAAAAACTGTGTTAATATTACACTGAGCTGTTGCAAATCAAAAATATAAACAGTAACTGTGTTACGACACAGCACAGAATGTCAGAGAAAGAGGAAGTCAAAGAATGTCAGAGATACCAAACCATGAAGCCATACTGCTCTGACAGATGTCAAAATATCAAGTCAGTTTAGGTTCTAGCAGGGAGCATTTTTCACTCAATGAATCCGTAGTGCCAAATATCTGCTTTGGTATTCCTGGCACTCGCAGCTGTTCATGCAACCTTCTGTCCCTGCTCCTCCGCAAACTGACCCTGTGTCTCCATCTTATTGCTTTCATTTATCATAATCACAGCTAAACTCAGGGAAAGATGACAAGTTAAGGCCTTTTGTGTTTTAGCACTGATGCCACAGGCAGACTGATACTTGGCACGTACTCCTGTACAGTAACACAGAGGCAGGACAGTTCATCTCAGTTATGTCTTACATAACAAATCATTCCTTTTCTTTTCGTCCGGCTGCAGCAGCTGGACATGCTGTGGAGAATCCTGAGATTCAAAGAAAAAATACGAAGGTAAAGCAATAAGAACATGTCCTGCCCCTCCTTGTTGGGGAATAATGAGATGCAGACCTCTGACGATAGGACCTGAAAACACGTGTGATGCCTCGTCACTAAACTCAATAAACCCAGTGCTCTGGGTTGAATTAGCTGGTACGTATTTGGCCTCTGGACACTGTGTCATCTCTCTTTTTTATTCTTTGGCAGAACTCTACAGAGAGGAAGTTGAATCATATACTATTTGAGGTTTAAGGTTGATATAGTGTATTGATCCTAACAATAAGACGCAGTTATAAAGTTTATGAGGCACCACATTTATTGTATGTTCTGTGTGTAGTTAAAATAATGATATGGTGCATCATCCAAAGCATCCACACACACAAAAAGGCAATGTGTGCTGGACGTGGGTGCCATGGATACTATAAAATTTGTACTTGGTTTGTACTAATGGTTTGCATATGTGGCGTTGTCAGTGTGCGTATTTTAAAGCTGTGTGAAGTGATTTTTGACCACAAGACAAACTGACAGAAGTTGTTATGTTTAACTCCTGTAACCACTTACACATCCAGCAGACACAGAGCAACATTATCCTGTTGACCACCTGAAAAATAGAGTCGAATATTCACTTTCCTTTTAGCCTCGGTTAACCAGCTCCTGAGAAAAGTATCTGGGTCTTCTGCTTGCCAAATGGTCGACTTTCTGTCAGCTAAAAGCAGCTAAGATCTATGTGGAGTAGGATTTTAATTCTCAGGGGTTTCAGTCCTATGAATGTCTCTTTGACATTATAATTTGTTAATATCAAAAATATTGCTTAATGTAGGTTTAAATGATTGCAAAATGCCTGTTCTATCTCACGTACTGACTGAAACATTTACTCTTCTATTTGACTCCTTCTTTGAATTTATTGCATTCATCCGTTCTCTTGTGAGAAAACAACCCTTAAGTCTGATGTTCCACCGCAACACCATCTTCTCTCTCCCTCTGTCTCACTACTGTAATACTGTCAGCCAGGCCGTCCAGCAGCCTTCACTGCTTTACAATGAAAGCATCACGGCAGTCACCTGAAGTGGAAATGGTCCAAGGCCACTTATTGAGACAGGTTACAGGATCTCGGTCGGAACAGCACATTTTCTTGATCTGATTAACAAAATAGTCCGTCCTCCGCTGGTCACCGAGGACAGGACAGAGTTGGGAGAAAATTTGGTTTCGCACTTTTGTGCAACGTGCAAAACGCAAGTTCTTTAGAGACACAAAGCTCAATACAAGGTGAGCTCTCCACTGTGGTGGCAGATCTACGCCCCTGGGGCTGAAACAGTAGAATCCACTCTGCCATGAACGGCTGCTGCACTGGCCTGGTTCATTTCAAAGCTTCAGAGGAGCATGGCTGGAAATGAATAATTAAACTCATTCTACAACCGGAGTTTGAAAGGAATAAACAAGCCACCTGCGTGGCATCAGGATGTGCCGACGGGCTACAGTATGGACATGTTTTCAGGCTGGTGTGGATGAGGCTGTGAGTGTGCTCCCAGTGCGTCCACCTTGTGTTCTCTCCCAGCAGGTCCCAGGGTCCCTCCTCTTGCCAGCACCACCATGGTATCTCCTGACATGCTGGCAAACTCAAAGGCGAATGTCCCGTAAAACAGCATGATGATGACGCAGAACACCCATTCAAAGATGGCCGACGCATGTTGAAGGACAAAGCTCTCCTGACAGAAAAACACACCACCTGCAAACATGGTTAAGGACCACAACAGCAAAGCAGAATCGAAGCCCTGAGCAGAAGTCTGAGCTGTTCATGTGTAGATACTGGCCTGACAGTGTCTGACTGACCTCAGGACAAACCTTGCTTTTACAGAAACTGTAAAATTCCGATATCAATCCAATCATTTCAAAACTCAGAATAAGGAATTGCGCATTTTCTGATAATGAAAAGAAGAAGTTGGTGCCATCATGTAGTTTCTTGGTCAACACAGTGTACTGTTGGATGGCTCTGCATTGTGTTGGTGAAGTTCAGCTAGGTTCAATTTCAGTTTTTGTCTTGCTTAAACAAACAAGATATACCGTGTTAATTATTTAGCATACAGACATAAGACAAAAAATCTTTTCATCTAAGTCTCAGCAAAAAAAAGCAAATATGCAGAAAACAAAATCGAATTGTTTGACAACATGCCCTATATGAATCTTTAAATCTGCTCTTATACTGTATATAGCTGTAAGAATGTCCCATAAAGACAAAAGATAGGATTTGACAGTGAATTCTGCAGGGAAACTGTTGTTGCGATATAACCTAGAGGGGATGTCTCCGTCCTTTATCAGGCTGGCAGCACTACTCTCTACTCTAAGGCACTTGACAGCCTCGAAGGCTGCCATCTGTCAGCGGCTGGTGAGGATACTGAGCACCAAGGCTACAAAGGCCAGCAGGGTCATGCAGAGCCGGAGGTGGGCCACGTTGTACTCCCCCTGGGTCTTGGCCAGTCGGTAAGTCAGCGCTGACTGCAGGCACACAAACAGCATACTAGTGGGGAAGGCGATGCCCGCTCCGACATAGTGGAGAACTTTGGCATTATCCACCTGTCATAGGAGGAGAGGAGACAGGGGGAGAAAGAGGGGTTACATTAAAATGGATAAGTCAAAAGATAATACTCACAATCAGCAGTTTAGCAGCTGACAGGAAAAGAAAACACCACGTGGGATAGATCAAAAGGGGGGCAACATCAGACAGCTTCTGCATCAAGCTGTTGGGTAAGATTACTCAATTGTTGTGTAACACATTGTTCGAAGCCTCTTAGACTTCTTTTAGTAAGGCGCCAAGGAAGAATAAGTGAAAAGGAAAGGGTGATATGTAGGAAACGACAGCAGCAAGCGACACAACAGAACGCCTCCTTTTCCCTGCTGGTCACAAGAACGATAAGAAACAATACACAAAAGAGCTGCTCAGGAGCATGTGACTACAGCTCCCACTGCAGGAGCCACACACACACACACACACACAGAGAGAGAGAGAGAGAGAGAGAGAGAGAAAGAGAGAGAGAGAGAGAGAGAGAGAGAGAGAGAGAGAGAGAGAGAGACACCCAGACTCACAGAGCTCAAATGTACTGATCAGAACAGATAAGAGATTCAGTGGAGCATTAACCAAAACTAGGGACACACCTCTGTGGAATTGACAAATTTAGACAAATGATGAAATTTCTTGGCAAACACTAAATAGTTAAGTTGTGCTCAGAAAACAATGTCCCTCTGCTCTGCATAATTCTTAGGGATCATTAGAGCAACAGCCTAGAAGTTATTTAGTTTTGGCTTCTAAGCCATTTGTCCATTGACCCGGCTAATACATACTGAACATTCTTGTGTAGTAGGCTAATCCTTGAAGTGACAAAGTAAGATTTCCAGACAGTTCATTATGAAAAGCATATACAGCAATATGAGTCTTTTCTCAGATCTCCAGAGCTGTGAGTGAAGATGGGAGAAAACACAGCTAGGCCTCACACGTTTTCCCTCAGGTTTTTGTTCACAGTGGTAATTCTTGTTCAGTTTAGTACCATCTTTAGGAAAATGACAACAACCGAGTTCAATGTCTTCTACTGCACCACTTCTCTGTACTGTAACTAAATTAAAATGGCATTGTGGGGGTCTGAGAGCTGTAGTACTGCCAATCTCTTACTCACACCATTCAGTAATGGAAAAACACACAAACACACACGAACACAAACACAAACACAAACACAAACACACACACACACACACACACACACACACACACACACACACACACACACACACACACAAGATCGGTGTTTTGGCACCTTCTTGTTTTAACTGATGTTACATCCATATAAGGATTAAAACAATTGATTAGTCAAGCCACTGAAAATAAATCTGCAATATTTACACAAAAACAAGCTTTAGAAAATTGTGATATACATTTTTTTCACCTGTTGTGTGTGAGTTATTATGTTTGTGTGTGTGTGTGTGTGTGTGTGTGTGTGTTTACGTACTGCCTAGTGTCCCAGATTCAGTCACTAATTGCAAACCTTACCTGCTGGATTAAAGATGTATTAAGCGGTCAAGTAAACCTTTGCTGTTCTACTTTATATATGTTTTCCCACCTTGTACAGTACGCCAGGACCATGTGCTGCCAAGACACTGTGGGTTAGACAGGTGAGGGGGGAGGGTTAAGACATTGGCAGCATAAGCAGTAAGAAACAACAAAGGAACAGGAGAGACATAAGGAGGGGAATAAGGATGAGGAGAAGACTGAGCTGCTCTCATTATCGCTACATGTGTTCATCAGAAATGACATCTCTCTGAGCCTCTTCCTTCACGTGTCCCTGCGGAAATTTGCTACAGCTAAAAGTGCCGACACCTGTCACATCCTTCTACAGTTGACTCTTACAATGCAAATATTGACCCAGACTGATTTTTCTTTTTGATGCCTCTAACCTCTGTAGTTTTTACAATGCAACTCACTTCAATTACTTACGTGTTTCTTTGCCTCCTAACACGTTTTCAACTAGACCTCTAGAGAAATCTTTAAATTACCTAAATATAATTCAGTAGACTGTGTAAGAGAGAACAGATCTGGAGGCGGAGCATCTCTGTTTATTCAGGGTGACTATGAATTTAAAATTAGGGATGATCTCTCTCTAAATTCAGGAAGGGCTGAGGTTGAGCTCTCTGGTGGAAAGAATGTTATTGTTGGTTTTCTTTATCACCCACCTGACTCTAGTATCAAAGATTTTAATGAAAGTTTGCCCAGTTCTCTTGACCTGATAAACAATGAGGATAAACTAATATAAAACTCTTTAAAAATAGATATCCTTACTGGGGATTTTCTTCAACATTATTTATTCAAATTAATTTTTTCCTCTTATTCATAAACCTACACGAGTTAAAGAAAATTCAGCAACTTTGATTGACAGCATCTGAACTAACTCTTTAAGTGAAGGAATGAAATCTGGGCTTTTATGTTTAGAACTGTCAGATAATTTTCCCCTATTCCTATACTAGAGCTGAACATCCCATGAAAATAATGCACATAAGAATTATGAACAAGTTAAGTATTTTCAAATCTAAAAATATATGTGCCAGTATTTCATGGGATGATGTATATTAGGGAAAAAATGCTTATTCTGCTTATCAAAATTATTTTATGAAATTTATCAAAAGCTATGTGAGCTTAAGTTTTAATGAATGTTTTCCAATTGGCAGATCTATCAAGAAATTGGGTCAAAACTTCATTAAGCCTGGGTTTACAGCTGGTTTGCTGTAATCCTACTCCTCATCATTTCTGCATCCCTTGTCAAACAGCTAAAACAGATAATATTGCAATTTATCTTTGTTATTTTCTGTGTTACTTCTTTTAATTGTGCAAATAAATGAATAAAAGAAATTGCTGCCAAATATCAATGCACTGTTCTCCTTCAGTGTCATTCTTAAAGGTCTCAGACATGATCTTCAGCAGTACTGGTCCTTATGTAAAATGCAGCTTGATGACTAAGCAAGATCGGCCTGATAAATCAGTTCCTACAGGCCGACACTGACCAGCAGCTCCACTGCATACATGAATAGTAATGGTGTTCGATGTTGGAGTCAGCAGAGCTCCCACTCCCTAGAGAAGAGAGTGTGTCACAAAAGTAGATGTGTTGCACACACATTTACTGAGGAGACTTTGGATATGTGTATGCCTCATTGATAAACCACCTACAGTAAATACTTTCACTGTGTGCTGCATTTAAAAACTGTTTCTGAATGATTATTTTGTATTATAGTAATACAGAAAGGTAAAGGTGTGCAGGGTGATAAGGAAGGTGTGGATTTACTGTACATGTAAGAACAAGCCCAAATGACATCCAGCTTTCTGTCAGCTTCAATTCTCACTTTCTGGAAACAGAACCAAATAAGTTGAAGCGAAACTCTACTGACTTCCAACCGTTTATAACACACCTGCTGAAACAAATGCCTGCCAAAATCTGTAACTAAAGGTATCACCACCACCACCTATTGCAAATGCACTTGAAGCCAGACCTTCAGCTTGGCAACGCACAAAAAAAGTGTTTGTGCATATAAAGCCTTTAATACATTTGACTTCTTAGAGGCAAGGATTAAAAATTAAAACGCATGTGTTACAAATTTTCAACTTTTACCCATGACAATTTAAAGACAGTAAAATTCAAGACATTGCATTAGACTTCATTTATCCAATCTTATATTTTCACCAACTAAAGACCACCCGTTTTCTTTTTTAACAGGAACGCTCACAAACCAGCAACTGCAATGTTCAGTTCGTACAAACTACATAAATTTACCCTTTTCTTACTTTTATCCTTTCTCCTCTGAGACAAAATGCCCATTGTAAGATATTTCTTCTGTCACATATGTTCATCATAATTTACACTTTGATGCCAGAACCCTCAGAGGAACAGTTCAGCATTTTTCAGAAAAAGTCTGGGACATGACCCATAAAACCACAACCCATCTCTTTTGCACTTGGGGGCATAACATTTTAATTAATGAGCTTTAGAGGTGCTAATAGGAAGATTTTGTTTCCTTTAGACAGATCCAGACTGGCAGTTTCACCCTATTTCCATTTTATGCTACTGGCTGTAGCTTTGTATAGAAAGCACAGAAATGAAAGTGGCATCAATTGTCTTACCTATCTCCTGGCAAAAAAATGAAAAGGCGCATTTCCGCAGATGGGAAACTATTCTCTTCTACTATTATATAGCAAAACTAAACAGAATCTGAAACTTAGATATTTGATCAATATCTCAGCATAATTGTCCAGAGTGACATTATCAAGACACCATCAACCAGGGAACAAGGCCCTGCTGTAGGTGTATTCTGACAGTGGGCCTCATCTGTAAATGTGTGTGTGTGTTTAGCGATCCATCCAGCTTTTCTGACCGTCTGACACACTCACAGACCTCTGTGTGGCAGTGATCATCTATTTAAGTGCTTCTCTGCCCAAACCATCAGACCACCTGACAGGAAAAGCCCCAGTGGCCACGCCACAGCTGTGCTGCCAAAGCCTTATGTAACAGGCAGCTACAAACTGAAGCAGTTGCCAGAGTACGTTTCCATGTGTTGTGTTTTTGGTGCTTTCTCTCTTTGATGTGTCGGCTTCCTTTTCTCCTCTGATTCCAATTTGCTTATTTGCCTGCGGATGCTGTGTCCACATGTTTTCAAGCCTATGAATTTGTAACTGTGCTTCATTTTGCAGCAGGATTTTTATTCTGTCATGTGGTTTCCATAGTTTAATCACTATCAGTAACATCTCTATTTCCATCCCACTGGAATGTCCCCGACTGTAAGAGATGTGAGTCTGTGAGTAAGCGGCTAGGATCAGGCCTGTGATTGGTTATAGATGAGGCCTCTGCTACACACACCCTGTCTGCCCAGCTCCGCTCCATGCATGGCCAGACTTGATGACTCACTTCCCCTTGGCTCTTCCCATAAAATTCCTCCTAGATCTGCAGAGCAAAGGCCCCGGAGGAGAAACGGGAAATAGGTGAAGACGACTTTCGTGCATTCTCAGATAAACTGCCACTGCACATGTGTTCCCCACACTCCTGTAGGACTCTTCCTCTTTTTCATCAGTGAACTTCAGTGAACAGTGAACTTCATACATAGGTTACATAGGTTATTGATGTTTAGTTAAGTGTCCTTCTCATCTCTAACACACCTGACGAACAGAATCAGCACAGTCGCATATGAAGGAGCACTGGCTATGTAGTCATCATCTTACCACTTGTGTTTCCACCACAGACAACATCATAAATTATATATGACAATGTCACAGGATAAAAAATATATGAAAGTGAAAAGTGAAAATCTCTGTAGTTACTCCTCCTAAACTTTCAGCATCCACAAGTACACGAGGGTCCGTGAGGGTCCGCGTGACATAAGTTTATCATTAGAGGGTATATGCGAGGCTCTGTGTGTGCGTCTGTGTCTCCTCCAATTTACAAGGGCTCCAACTGCACATGGGCTCCTGCAAGCAGAACCCAAGCAGACTAGAAAGAAGTATAATAAGAACAACTATGAGTCCGTAGTGTCCATAGCTGTCTGTGTGCACATCGACAAAGGAGCATAATTGAGGCCTAAACAAATAAAAGGAAGATGAATCAAGAGTAGAGGTCATAGGGCCAAGTGTTGAATAAACTGCATCAAAGCATCACATTTACCAAAAGGCACTGAAAACTTTAAACTGTTGATTTATGCATAAAGTTTTCTAGTGAGAACATGCTAACATAACAATGACAATGGATACACACAAGGTAACATTATTCTATTTTTATAATGAAACATGTTTTCATTCAAAATAGAAATGTTTACAGCTGCATATATTTTAGAATTTATATCAAAAACTGAAGGGGTTTTTTCTTTTGGTGGTCAAGAGGGCCAGTGTGCGTACGATGTAAGTCACATGTCTTCTCCCTCTCCGGCTTTTGTAATATTTCCTGTCAGCAGTCAAGTGTTTAACAATGTTTTAAAAGTTGAAGGACAAAACCACAACAGTAACAAAACATTACAGCAAGTATCCAGCCTTTCATCAGAAACCAAACTGTGTCTACGCGGATAAAACACAGATGGAGCAAATAACGTTGAAAATCTCACAACACATGTTGTGGTCTGGGGTATATTAGATGGTAAGTGAACAGTCACTTCTCGTAGTCAACGTGTCGGATGCGGGAGAAATGGACAGGTGTACAGACCTCAGCTAAAATACCAAGGATGTCTCATTAAAGCTACCCGTAACTCCTCTCCCTCCTTCAAAAAAAAAAACACACGGTCTAGGCGTCCAGCCAGGGCTCCAAATATTTAAACTTGAAGAAATTCTTTCCCGGAGAACAAATATCTACAGGGCAGGAATTCAGGTTGGGTTTCTTCACAAGTTTTAACACTTTACTGTCTGAAAGAGCAGTACTGTATCTATACAGGCAGCAAGACACACTTCAACAAAGCTTAATGTAGATATACTCAGAAATACAATGCGCGCGTG
This sequence comes from Seriola lalandi dorsalis, assembly GCF_002814215.2. Lineage (NCBI taxonomy): Eukaryota > Metazoa > Chordata > Actinopteri > Carangiformes > Carangidae > Seriola > Seriola lalandi. Next base: position 753,618 of record NW_019524838.1, on the reverse strand, counting down.
TGTGTGTGTGTGTGTGTGTGTGTGTGTGTGTGTGTGTGTGTGTGTGTGTATGGAGAGGGTCAAGGAGAAGGGGTCATTAGAGGAAGATTAAAGTAAAAGCCAAAAGAAGTCATGAACACAGGCCTGAATATCTTCGAGGAACACTGAGATGTTGCAGTAAAAGGCAGTTCTGTTCATGGCTGCGGCTAACTGTTAGTTTCATTTTTGATAATTCTGCTTAAAATAGCAGAAAAAACTGTGAAAAATGCCCATCATAACATCCTATAACTCAAGGTGATGCCATCACAGGTCCTGTGTTGTCCACAAAAAGCAACAAATCCTCACACTGAAGAAACTGAAACCAATTTTTTGAAAAATTATATTCAACTTTTTTTCATTGTACTTTTATTTTCTGCTATTGCTATCTTAGATTTTTTTGTCATTAAATGTAAATTTTGTTATTGTATTTTATCGCTTTTTTACTGGGTAATTAACTGTGACATCATACCTGGAAGTTGCCCACCATGATGAGTCCAGCAGCACAGATCCAGCCTGTGGAGAGACTCGCCGTGTTGAGAACACAGTTTTGGTGCTTCTCAATCACGTGGGCATATCGGAGCAGCACAATCACCATAACTGCAGAAAGAGACATAAAGAGACACAGAGACTGAAATCGTTGCACCAGTAAAACAGTGAAATGCTGAGGCAAAGGGAGAGAAGGTAGCATTAAGTTTGTACTTGGAAATGTAGCATGCACACTGGTTATTTCACAGCGCCTGGGTTCAATTTAATGCGAATACTTGCACACCTCATTTAGCCAAGAAACACAAGAATTCCTTGGAAGCTGATTGAGAATTACATGAAGTCAAATTGCTCTGCCTAAGAAGTGGGAATATGAGAGGGAGGAAATGGCGGGAAAGTGAGAACGATACATGGGTGGGGGTTGGTCTGGAGTCTTGCATTAGATTAAAAGGCGAAGGGAAACGGAATACAGTACATAGGACAGATGACTGCTGATGTGCTAATGGGCTGTGACTGGGGGTATTGTTGTTGCACCGAGGAGCTGACCCCCGCTTGGTTTCTCTTTGTTAGCTCCTCACGGCTGGTGCTTGACGAAGGTTGACTGGGATTGGTGAAAGCAGGGCAGAGGGGGTGAGTGGAGAAGAGGAGGCTGAGAGAATAAGAGGGCATAACGCACCCCTCCAGTGTTGACCTGAAACTCATACAATGTCCCAGAGACTTAACTGTTGTGATAACTCTGTCGCCATCTCTGTGTAAGAGACAGAGGGGAGAGAAAATTAACAATGTAAAGCTCTGTCTCCACTAGCTAGGGTTTGAATGTGTTGTGGCTTGTCTGGCTCTAAGCCAGCATCTCAATGACCAGACACATTTTATAACCTGGCCACAACCTGAATATTAAATATTAACCATTTAATATTCTAGGGTGTTTATTAAAGGTACTGTCTGAAGTTCAAGTTAATAGAACAAGTCATTTGTTTTTGATATTTTTGTGTGTACACAATTAACAGGAACCATACAGATAAACATTACCACATAGATACACATGAGCAAAGCAACAGATGTAGTGTATACAGGGTGTCTCTGTGAAACTAATGTAATACATATTATATAATATATAATAATACTGTTTTTCTTCAAATCCGCAAGCCCGACCTAGTGAGTGTATGTTCTTGATTGTGTGAGCCGCCCTCTGTTCCCTCATCTTGGCAAAGTGATTACAGTTACAATCATGGAAAAACAAATAGTGTCTCCAGGCTCGGAAACAATCTTGTCTTTTTTTTTTTTTTGTTAATGCAGAACATACTGCGTTACTGAAGGGACGAAAAAGTCAACTGCAGTTTATTCAATTAGAGTATGGCATCTCTGTCTCTGCTGCAGACTGGCTGGCTGTGGATCTTTCCTACAGTGTTGGAAGAAAATTACGTTTTCATCATAACAAATGAGCATGTTTGAACATGCTGGCATTTACCTAAGATGATGAAAGCTTGGCTTGAAGGTTCAAGAAAAATCCACATTTCTTCCACATTTATTTTTTTATGCTGTGCACACTAAAGGCACATTTGTGTGGGCTGTTTTCTGGCATATTTCTTTGAGGATGCATGCCATGCTGAGTTCACTGGATCTTTCAGTATGAGGGGTTACATGTTTGATGAGTAAGCGGCATAGCTGACCTACAGCTGGCCTCAGAAGGTCAGGACAAGCTGTTGTCTGACAGTTCAACAATAGGAACAAGTTTACATAAAGACGGCGTGCTTGTGTCGCAGCTTTGGACACCTTCCAAAGAGCTGCCCTCTCCGAATCTTATTCCTTTTCTCTGGACTAAAGAAGCCCGGGAGAGGAAGCACTCACACATTGGTGTACATACACCAGTGTTACTCTACCACGGAAGTCACGTTGCAACAACGTGGACATGCTCTAACGTATACACAACCCTGCTGTCATAAGCACAGACTTGCTTTTGCTTTCATAGACATGGCTGAACACTAAAACTAGCACATGTACACACACAAGTGCATATTCCCACAAAAGTCACATCAGCCACACTACACCTCACAGTTAAATAAACCCTGCTGGGGATATATTTCAACCCAAACACCCAGCTGCATTCTCTTCAACAGGAGGTATGCAGAGAAAGAATACATGTATTGTCTTTGAAACATTGTGTGTGTACACTGGCAGAAAGGTGGGAACTGGGATAAAACGAGAAGAATAATTCTGAGGTAATATACAGGTCATTGAGTCCATGTTATCCCAGATAGAATTGAACCCCTGAGCCAACTGTAGCATGCACAATCTACAAAGTAAGACATAAATCAATAGGCTAAAAAGCTAAGCACTGATTATTTACAATACCCAGTACATGCCAGATCAACTTAACCTACTTTTGCAGAGCCATAATAACTTGCTTTACGACTGGTATTAACATACAACATACACTACTGTATTGGATGGTGAAGAAAAAATAAACACTGATGAGAGGCAGTTGTTCATGCAGCCAATCCAACCTGAAGACTAAAGCACTCAAACCACCTGCAGAGGTGGTCACAGATCCACCTGCAGGTACTGTTGATGCAGCTTTAGCTCAAATATTAATACAGTGTAGTTATTTATTTGAACTGACTGCAATCACCTTTTAAGTGATAATATCCTATGCATTATGTAAACAGATTACATCAAAAAATACGGTTCAAACAGCTTTGATATTAACATTACTGTCATAATACTGATGGATTGGGAGCAAGTGTGTTTCAAGTCTTTATGTTTTGCAACAGATCTGATTTGATGTCTAATTTTATGTAATCCAGTTTAAAGCTAGACCAACAAATCAGCCAGGCCAATATATGAGCCGCTAGTAGCTTATTGCAGATATACTGGTAACGCTGGTTAAGTAACAAAAAATTGCAGAACAGACATGGGCAATAATTTAGAGAGAGTGGACCCTATCTTACACCTGTCTCAAAGCGCAATGCAATTGTCTTTGCTAGTGTCAGACCAACACAGTTGCCATTTTCCCATCCAGTGCCCACCTGGTTTAAATAGCAAATACACTTGCACCCTTCAAAGCACCCATGGGTGTACTGGTCTTAAAATTAGGAACGATCAGGCATAATTTTGGCGTATTGTTATGTTGAGGCAGCGGAAATTGATTGATTGTGCAATTGACCAATAAAAACCTGGTCTGAAGTCAGTGGTGCAGTGGATGTCGCTTGGACATAAACGATGCAATAGCTATCTGCCAAGGTGCAAGCACGCCTGACTTTTAAAGGGAATCGGGGATGGCACTCTGATTAGTTTATTGCATATTACACCCAAAACACTCCAATTATTAATTAAGAGACTAACTACAACCCCTTTGAACCATGCAAAAGTGGTAATGGAGACACCCTAAATGCAATTGCGCCATGCACTTTAGACAGTTAAAACAGAGCCCAGTTATACAGTTAAATTGCAGACATATTATGCAAGGAGTAGTGGGCCAGGACAGCTGTGTGCATAAACATGGCTCACTTGAAGGTTACAACAGATCTAAACTGAGTCAGACATGAACTGTCATCATGGATGAGCAATGGAGTCAACAGAGGAGACAGGAAATCTGCAATATTGTTTTGTTGTTGTTGGGCTTTTGACCGTGAGAGGCCACATTGTTTGGCTGTTTTATTGTTTGGTTGCATAACATAATATTTTCTGAACTGATTTGTCTGAATTTTTGTATGATTTTGTATCGTCTACCTCTCCTTCTCTTACAACTATTCGTGTATGTACATAAGGTCATCAGACTGACTACTGTGATTCAGAGCTGTCTAACAGAGCTGGTAAAACATGCTGGACTTTCACTGCTGCCTGAGCTGACTCCAACAATGAGCTGCAACAGTCTGTTCCATACCACGATCTGTCAAGCTCAGTATTACAATGTGTAGTCTCTCTACAAATACATAAATACATACATGGACTTGTCGCAGGCAAAGACCAAAGCTGTAATTCTGATCTAAGCAGCACAAAGCATACAGCTTTCAATGTTGTAAGTTATTTTTGCATTTACATCGTTATCTCATCATATATTTCTCTCTGCCTCCCTCTTAGATGTGTCAGGCAACGGAGAGAGACTCGGCCAATCAGACAGCGAGACAGACGGGCCTTAAATAGCTGCTGAAAGCAGGGAGAGGATCCTAATGAAAAGAATAACAAAGCAAAGAAACCTCTCCCTGGCTTTACACACACACACACACACACACACACACACACACACACACACACACACACACACACACACACACACACTGAACGTGTCTAAGGCACAGCTGGGAAACATTAACTACATCAGGGTAGTCAGGACCACGAGTTAACACAGGGAACAGCACGTGTAGACTCACAAAAAACATACAGACCAGCACACAGGAGCTCATTCCTTTTTCTTTTTTTATATCATGCATGTTCTCCTGGTTCATTCTCTCCTTACATTCAGTTTCAACACATGCAAGCTTTTCACTGGCTCATGGTTAGTGTGGTCATATGTTCTGAAAGGAACCAGCACTTTTCTAAGGGCAATGAAACTCACATTACATAACATAAGTAAAACAGTTGATAAAAACAACTACACAGGAAACTGATCTCTAAACAATTGCTGACATTGACTAATATCTTATGGAAGAAAGTGAAAGTGGTGCCTTCTTTTTTATTCATCAGTCATATGTTTATATACTCATTTAACTGAATTTAACTATTGATTCTATAAAAAGGTATTTTGTACATTAAGTACAACTGAAACCATTAGTTGGGCAACAGAAAATTCATCATCAACTTATTTTTTTAATAAAATTTTGAATGAAAAAAAGGCAACTGTTGCTGGTTCCAAATTTGAAATGTGAGAACTGGGTTTTGGACTGTTCAATGTGAAGATTTAACCTTGGTCTCTGAGAACCTGTGAAGGACATTTTTCACTATTTTGTGATATTTTATGGACAAAATTATTAATCAAGAAAATAATCAGCATATAAACGGATAAATAAGATACTTTTGAGTTGAACCTCTGACTCTCTGACTACTTAACTTACACAGGAAACTATCAGTGATAGTGAAAGGGAAGTTGGTCAATTACGGATTGTGACATTGTGTGTGTGTGTGTATGTCTGTGTTGAATGCGTGTGCACATGATGCCTTACCCATGAATGAGCCTGTGCTGCAGATAAGGCTGAAGAAGCAGCTCTCAGGGGGAAGAGTCCCACATTTACTGCAAGAAAGCGTACACAGGAATAAATCAGAGAATTACTGTGAATCAACCTACGCACACTACACAGCAACAGATCCGCTAATTCCCCTCCCACATTGTGCACTGTGAAATATTGCAAGTCGTTAGAGATGCATTTGTGCTCATGCAATGAGGGGGGGTGGTGGGATGGCTAGGGGGGGGTAGAACCACGCTTCTCTCACATCCCATCATGAAGCCTTTTGACTTTTCACCTACTGCATACTGCCTCTGTTCGAGGAATGGGAAACACTTGTAGGAGGGGAAGGCTGGAGACAGTCAACACAGACTGTCTGTGCAGAGCTCCAGCTGCCTACAAAGTCTTCTCAGCTGACTGCAGTCACACACACACATTCTTCAGCACATAGATGAAAACGTAAAATTCAGTCGACTTGCAGTCATGATTTTTAAATAATTATTTGGTATTTTTAGTCACTTTAATGGAATCTGATGTTGGTTTAGTCATATTTTTTTATTTATTTTATCAATTACTCATTGATTACAACACTATGAGTAATATGCCTGAAAGACGCGCGTCTCGTCCACATTCACTACTTCAGCAGCAGCACTGCATTTGGAAAGACACATTCAGACATGTCTCAGTTTTTCTGTTTATCTGTAGTTGCACATATAATTCAATATTTCTGGGCAGATTATCAAGCTCATTAAATGACATCTGCATTTAGACAGAAACATTAGCAGTGACTTATCTATATTTTTTTAAGATTTTCTCCAGATTCGTTATACAAACCACAGTATTTACTCTGCAACTTGCCTTTGATGTGGGCCAAAAAGCTAAACAAAACGGCGGGAGTGTCTTTCCTCCCAACTGAGCCAACTCCTCTGTGTGTGTGTTTACAAGGTCAGGAGCAGGCTCGTGCTTTGCCTCTGAACTGCCACGGTGGCAGCAGGATATTTCAGCCCCGAGTTATTTTCAGAATGCACACACACAGTTACACACTCAGGAGAACTGTCTCCTTGAAGCTCCCTTACTTTTTTACCAACAATGTGCCAACAGGGGTCACATAACAACAATGGGGCAGTGTTCCTGTTTTTAATCACCAGTCAGAAACTACAAACAAAGAGACAGAGAAGAGACAGAGGGACAGACAGAGGAGAGGAAGGGTCGGATTCAGGGCGGGAGTCTCACTGACCTGATGAGAGGTACACTGTCTAGTGTGCAGCACAAGGTTGGCCCACTCTGCAAATAAAGCTCCTCTTCACATGACTGGTTGTACAACCTGTAGCATCAAACATGCATGAACACGCACGCACACACAAAAACAAGGTAGTGCAAAGTTCAGTGTCAAAAGATACACATATGGAGCACAATCACTTGCCAAAAAATATTTAATGTGTGATATAATGTTTCAGTGTTTAGATCACAGAAAACTGACAGCAATTACAATTTTTTGTTCCAGTGCCATGATGTAGAGTCACTACCAGGCTTTCTTTTGTTTTTAGGGATGGTGAGTCAAAGTAGCAGAGAACCACTGTGTCATCACATACTAGCCCTGCTGCTAGAGATTAACCACAGCTTGTCCGCAACAAACCCACGGTCAGCCACTCACTGACAGAAATCAAATGTTCAGTTCATCTGTGTTCATTAACTCATTAACAGTTTGTTCTTTTGGTCTGTGAGCTCATTGAGGCGTGTCTTTCAAACATTTCTGAGGTGACATAACCATTAATCAACGTATCAATAGACGTAATAGCTTCCTGTAGAGAAAAAGATTGGGAAATATCCAATGACAGTGGGATTGTAAGGCATGATTTTGTTGAGTGTGTAGGGGTCAACAGAGGTATGATGACACAAATTGCCACAGGGTAGATTAAGCAACATACCAGTTATCCACAGGGCAGACATGCTGGTTGTACAGGGCCATGGCGTACCTAAAAGAAAGAGGGTATGATTAGTACTGTAAGACTGTTAAACTGACTCAGTATATAAATGTATAATATAAATTATAAACATAAATGAGATGATGGCTGGTTACACTGCTCAGTATGGAGAACAAATGAAAACATAGTCAATAGCCTTAGGTATCTGTATATGCCAAACAGTGCTTTTATATTGTTCAATCATTAGATACAATTACACATGATCATTTTTATGACCATATTTCTGGGTGGACATCTAAGAGGGGGAAGGGGAGGGGCCTCAGGCAGGAAAAGCGACCGTCGCATTATTCTCTCGTTATTCATACAGACACACAGACACACACACTGATCAAAGCAACATATTCAGCTGCCAGAAAAAGATGGAAAGACAGACAGGCACATAGAGACAGAGGGAGTCAGACACAGAGACTATCCATCCTGAAAGCAGTCGTAGTTCAGCGGGAGGTTAAGTGCCAATTAAGAATGTTTCCAGGGCCGATAGTATCATACTCACAAACCAGCATTTGAAGAACAGAGACATATTAAGAAACACACACACACACCTGTTAATAACTAGAACAGAGACACGTGTGTGATTGACATAAAGGCTTTGTGCCAAGAATCACTGGAAGCAAAAGGTATTTTATGCATGTGTGAAAGAAAGTATATATGTCAATGTGATATAATGTGTAAAACAGTTATGTGGTTACAGTAATATTATCGTTGGGGGAACATAACTACAAGAAAAATAAGGCAACAGGTAACCGGCGATATCTACTACAGCATTTGATTATTATAGCCCTTTAATAATTCAATACTCACTAATATAAAGAGGAAATTATATAATATGGTATATACAATAATCCAATCATTATTATTATTATTATCTCTCCATTAAACAAACATATAGATGTTTGCCATCAATCAAACCTTATGTTTAAAATTCAGTTATGTGGTATCATACAATCATCTGTTTGCATTGTGTTGTACACTAAGACAGACCTACCACAAATCCTACAAACAAAAAGTCTAATTATTTATCATCTTCAATCATTACTATGACAACCAGTCTTTCCACTTAATCCTGATTATAAACAATCGAAAAAGAACAACTCCCTGTTAGAAAAATATTAAGGTGTCTGTTTGTGACTCATCTTTCTCATTTTCACACGTCACTACTTTTCAACTGGTTTTCTACATTTGATCGGTAAAATGCATGTCTGCTATTGACTGACTGCTATGGAGGGAGGCAACACTCCGCTGGTTATTGGTCGGCATTAGGCGATGTGAATCACCATGTGAAAGTCATACAAGCCAGACAAGTTGTCTGTGAAGAGCACTGCTCTTGCATAATTCACAGAGGAAACGCACCAGCATGAGTGGAATATGGCCGTCAGGTAGAAGCTGCCTGCGCCACACCTCCGAGCCCATTAACTACAGTACAATGACACCAACTTGACGAAAACAAAAGAAGCGTACATACAAAGAGCAGAGATTTACCTAGGGACTTCATTAGAAAGAATATAGGAGAAGAAACTATAGCGAGCTGAAGTTGTTGCATTTTTCATGTTAAGGCGTATTTTTATATATTTGGTCAGTTTCCAAAGTTAAAATAGCAGCAGTGCAGCTCTGGGAAACGTCTAAATAAAATGGTCTTTTTAACTGTACGTGAAACTACACTACTGCATTCTCTGCTCAGAGGAGGCTAAGTAATAATAGGTTTGTTTACATAATTAGACCTCTATCAAAGCTCAGCAGTGGTTGTAAACTATAATTGCATGCCTCAGAGCAATATATAGGTGGAACACACCATGTTTTCTCTATTCAGGATTCAACAAAGAACATTTAAGAAAGGCTTTCATGGAAAAAAACTGGTATAGACATTGAAACGGCTGTGCAAAAATAACATATAAGAAACCACAGGAAAGGGTGTGATGCATAGACTGTGAATGGATTTTGCAATGGATTTGCTTCTCTAGCTGGTCGCTGTAGAGCCTAATACATTGATATATTCAAAAATACTTTAAAGCAAAAGAAAAATGTGCTTAGAAACTATTTAAAAGCAAGAAGTGCAACTTAAAGGGTAAGGTGAAGCCACACTGAAACTCAAACACTTTCCTCAACTCATAGAAGATCAGCTAAAGTATCAAAGCCAAGACTCTTGGGTGGGCACAAGTCTGAGCCGTCCTCTGGCTTCACAAAGACCATTTGCACTCTGGGTATGGCCACCAGATGCAGAGTCAAAATTCTGCTTACACTCTCGAATAACCCCCTTCCACTATTTACCTTACTCCCACCCAGTCACCCACACTGAAAGAGAGAGTTGCGCAACATGTTACATCCTCTGACATTCCACCAGTCCGGAAAAAGACCCTTGACTGCTCTTAGAAACAAGGCACCCTTGTCAAGGTAACAGGAAGGAAATGGGTTTTAAGGGACCCAAAGTTGGCAGCATTTGGCATTTTAATTCAGATTTTCTACCTCAGAATCAAATGCCAAAACAAAACATAAATGTGCAACACTAGCACTTATTTAACCTGCATGTTCTCCAAATCAGTATAGGTTTCTGCAAACCCTTGTACACCTGAATACACACTCCTGATTGGACTGTAAGGCAGCCATGTACACAAACACTAAGTGGTGTGCAAGGTGTCAGTTCTGGCATCTGATTAGACTGCTTACTCCCCACGCAGCTCATCATAGATGTAGCACATAGCCTAAATACAGGACTACGACAGTTTGGAATTGGGCCATCTGTCTCTCTCCCCTTGGGGTTTACATTCCTCCTCCCAAAGTAATAACAGAGCATAGAGGAGAGCTGTCAGCCCAGACATAACCAGGAGGTACTCACTCTTTTCTCTGCCGTACATCTGCTCGGATACTGTACTGCAGATAATTAAGCTACACTGCGAACCTGCACGTCTCACTTTTAAGAGAGGGGTGATAATCCCAGATCCTTCCCGGAGAGAATTAATCCACATGCAATTGCCATGGCTCCCAGGAATTCAGGGTAAATATGCAGTATTGCTCACCTGGGAGCAAGAGAAGCTAAGGTATCAAAATGTTTGTATGTGACTATAGACAACAGAGTTGTAATTTTTAGAATATGGTCTGGGTATGTGCATTCTATGTTTTATTATAATAATAATAATACATTTTATTTAAAGGCACCTTTCTTGGCACTCAAGGACAATTATGATTATATCCCATATATTTTTTGTCATATTCACTGTGATACTTGATTAAAAAAAAGTAGATCCAGATCTAAAAATCCAGACATGACGCTTGTTACGTTATTTTTTCCATTGTATTCATTATAAATGTGACTGTGAATGGTCAATAGTTATGCAGGCAGAAAAAGTGCATGTAAAACCAGTTTTTATGGGTCTATTAAGCAGTAAACTGGTTTATATAGATTGCTATAGTGGGCCAAATGTGCTTTATTACACAATTGCATATGGATGCATCATGCATCATTAACATGCATCGTGATGTTAATGTGGAAAATGCAGAGAAAAAAAACAAGAATGCTATATGTAATAAATCAGGTGGTTTCTTTTTGTGCCTGGTAGTATTTCAAATAAACACTGTGAATAAACACATAAGTGTATATCTTGTGGCCAACAATACAATGCACTGAACATCACTACTTATTACCAGGTCACAGCTGACTTGAAGAGGTACTTTGCATTTGATTTTGTGCTGTTATATATAGAAATTTAACACTTACACAACCCATATCCCAGTGATGGTCAGAGCTGGGAGGCTAACAGGCAGTATCATCCAGAGAGACATCCTTCAGCACCTTGAACAGTCTCTTTCTTTTTTTTCCTCTTCGGCCAGCCGAGCGATATCTGCTCAAGTAGTACTAACATTTAACTGAGTGTGACTGACATCTGCATTGATTCATGTTCTTGAAGATGGAGAGTGGTAGATGGGACACCGTCGGGACAGATGTGTCCTTTTGGCTGGTGAATGAGAGTAGAATGGAAGTGAGTTAGGTCAGGATCATTCACTTATAATCAGAGAATAGTCATTAAAGTAATACTAGAAATGCAACTAACAATTATTTTTAAATTTTTGTTGAATCTGTCATGTATGAAATTAGTGAAAATGCCGGTTGCAATTTGTACCTGACATCTTCAAATGGCTTGTTTTATCCAACCAATAACCCAACCCCCGAAAATATTCAGTTTACTATCAAATCTGACACAGAAAATTCAAACTCTCACACATGAGAAGCTGGTTGTTGTTTGCATGACTAAAACGATCATTTGATTATCAATCAATCTGTAGTCAGGGTTATATGATGTTCACAGCAATTTAATGTGCAAAACACCTGCAATCTAATACAACAACGCTTCAATACTGCTGGTCTGTCTCTTCAAACTGATGTTGTCCTGGACTGATGAACTGGTTGTTATTTTTATTCCAGCTATGAAAAAGACAACGTTGTTTTAAGAACCTTGACTCTCCCAAACACTAGTTGATTTCATAAGGGTGATGGACTGCCTTGATAATAACAGACACATCACAGGTATCATAGGTTTACTCATATTTTGTGTACTCACGTTAGATCAGCTACATCCCTTTTCAAGGTATCAGCTGTTCTCCCTCTTGTTTGCAGCTAGATGCGACGACCAGCATCAAGAGTAACACTGCGGCTACTCACCTTGTGTCTCTATGTTAGCTTCCAAGTTTTGGCAGTTTTTTTGGGAAATTTTGAGCACGCCGACCTGTCCTCCACACCTCTGGAACCCCAAAACTACTCCACACTGGACTCCCGGGACACGGAGCAGCCTTTCAATGTCTATCAGTTCCTATCTTCTCTGTGCCGAGGTCCCGGTAGCCGTTTTCTACTTGCATCGGCGTGTGGGGAGGCTTGCTCTCACATGCAGTCAGTCTCGTTGCATCGCCGCCACGAGACACTCCAGAGAATCCAGCTGTTTGGCTCCGCCCCCCCCAAAACCGATAGTGGCAGTGTGCGTTGCATTTATGTTTAGACTTGCACCGGATGGGAGGGTCGGTGTGGTCTAAAGCAAAATAACGAAGCTAAACGCAGTGGTTTTTATAGAATAACTGGTTGGTTTCAAGGAGCGAGGAGAAATAATGAAACTGCTACGTACAGAGGGGTTTAATAATAGCTGTTACAAACACAACATATCATGGCTCCAAACATAAGCACTTTGAACGCAAAGTTTCGGGTCTATTAGTGTAAGACGAACCTGTTGGACATTAAATTTGTAGCCTAGCTCTTTTCAATTAAAGCAATTTATCACTGTAAGCGGGAGAGGGATCTCCATATCTGCGTTTTGGTTTATCTGAAACCGCTTCCGGCATGTTTGGTACAAATAACCAGGCGCTTCTACTTCATTGGGTTTTCTTTTCCTAGTTGGTCGCGGTGCCTCGTTTTCTACTCTCCCTGTAAAGTCAGGCGAGTCAGCCAACCAGTACAACCGTACTGATATTTGATATCACCTAAATAAAGGTGGAAAGAAAGGAAAACTAAATGAGTGTAGGAATACCCCCCTCTCTCCTTCTCTCCCTCTCTCTCCCTGTGTGTGTGTGTGTGTGTGTGTGTGTGTGTGTGTGTGTGTGTGTGATTTAGAATTAAAGCCCGTGTGTTTCTGCTGCCCCCTGGAGTTTTAACCTCATATCTCTCTATACCTGTGTGTCCTCATGGGGCCTAATGTCTGGTAATGCTTGATCAAAAATACCCTCAATACAGTTTAAATACAAAAAGTCAGTATCAGTGATACTTGTCTCTCTTCAACTTTCAATACATCCATTGTTACACATTTACAAAAAACTGAATTAACAAGCAAACACATCTGTTGTGGTTATGTGTAATGCATTTAAGAGAGACTCTCAGCATATTTGTTTTGTCTCTTTTCTCAACATAATATCACTTAAGTGTGTAGTTTTCACAGGTTTTCACTTTTTTCTTTAATCCCCCCTTTTTTTGAGTCATCTTTGGCCCTACTGTTTGAAAGGATTACTGTGTTACTCTACTGCATAACAAAAGACTAGACAAAAGACACTGAAATCATGCTTTATTTTTATAATTAAGGTGAATTAGTTTCCAACAAGTGTTAGCCCCATCTTCTAAACATAGAAGTAGCATAATAAAACTTTAGAAACTTAAAGGCACAATCAACATCTGCTGAGGTTCATTTGTTAGCTAATAGCAAAACTGAACAAAACACTATAATAATCTCATCAAATAAAGTTATTACTTGATGAACATTTTTTAGAAACTCTGATTTAATTTCACAGACAGCCTCTAACATACCAATAATGAAACTATAACATGCTTTATCGTCATAGAGAAAGAGATATGCAAAATAAAGAAAATAACATGATAATCATTTATTGCATATGTTTCCCACAACTGACAGATTTTGTTTTCATCTCTTCAGGCTAGATTGGCCCAAAACAACAAGCAATGATCAACAGAACAAAAACATATAAACTGGAATGAAAACTAACACTACTACTTTTAGCAAAAGGTGAAACCAACAAGAATTAATCAACTTCAAAGCAATATTAGGAATGTTGTGTAAATTGAATGCAAATTTGTGACGTTAAAGCAAGTCTCCTACAGTCTTATACTAGTACCGTAGCCCCACACACTGAATGCAGGGTAGAGGGGCTCTGTAAATGTAGTCTGGACTCTGTGCAGAAGCTGCATGCCATCAGAGACACTGTAAAATGCAAGTGTTCCTGCTGCATGATCCAGGTAGACGCCAATACGAGATGACACTGTAGCTTGGATGTCTTTGCTCTTATTATTGTGCACAAAGGAGAATTTGGAGTCAGAGCAGTACAGACTCCAGGACTTGTCGTTCCAGCCCAGGCTGCATTCATTTCCATTTCCCTTACGACGGATTCCTCTGTAGGTAACGGCCACGTCGATCTCTGTTCCCCTCCAGTCCACCTCCCAGTAACAACGAGTCCCACTCATGCTCTCCTTGCACAACACCTGGGGTAGAATGGATGAAATGGAACAAAGAGTTCCTTTATGTATGGTATAGATGAAAGCTTACATGAGGAATCACTTACTGCAACTGTAAGGATAACTTCAAAAACTAATACTACAAGCCTGATTTGGGTAATTTACAATCAATACAAACAAAGTTTTTAAGACTTTTCATATAAAGGTCTTAAAAACTTGAACTGCTTCAGGAGAGCAATTCAAAGTGCACGTTCCCTGACAGTAAAGGCTCCTTTCAATCTTCAGTCTGTATTCATAAATACAGTATATTCCCTCCTGGCTCAGAGCAACTTCCCTCCTCCTTTTTTCAGGTACAAAATGACATACTGGAGGCAGTAAATTCTCACCTGCTGCCAGTGGTCAAATCGGTCAGGGTGGTCAGGGTAGTTCTTGGGCTCGCTCTTCATGATAGCTGTTCGGTTACCCTCGGAGAGGTGAAGGTTGGAGTGGACACTGTTGATGTCCAGAATCAACTGGCAAGAGTCTAAACAATGCAGGATAATTTAATTATCAATATCAAATCTTTGTATTGTTGTTTTGTATCTATTTCCTTATTCACTCTTATCATATGTTTTGGATCTTGTCTGTCTTGAGATTAGATGTTTCTATAAACCTGGTACACAGTGTAACATCTCTTTTTTTGCTTCATCCTCTTGCACATAAATTGCCTAAATAAATATTTGTGACTCTCAGGTTTAGAAAAAACAAAGTTATCCCACTAAAACCTTTGGTTTGCAACTCCCATGCAGGTGTAGCAAAAGCAGGAACACCTGTGTTTGTTTGATTAAGTAATAGCCTACTGGCCTAACAGTAAGAACACTAAGTTTGCTTTCTTACATTTCACCAAACCTGTTCTGCAAGCAGCATACCTTCCATTACACGAGTTTCAGTCGTTTCACCACATGGTGTGGTCATCCCTTTGTTTGGGATGGAGATGTTACTTGTACATGACACAGTGATAAGCACTTTTCAAGCCTGAAAAGTACAAAATCCACTTGCTGGAATATGAGTTGTATGTGAAATGACTGCAGAGTAGCCTTGCCAAATTGGTGCTACTACAGGATAAAGAGAGACTTTGGTGTAAAAGGTAACCTTGTGACTCACATTTCATGAAATTTTCTCTCGTCCTTGGTTCTTCTCTTGTCTTCAGTTCTTGCCTCAAAACTGATTCTTTTCTTGTCTTTGTCTCACCTTCTTGTGTGATGTAGACTTCTTTCACTATGAAGAGACAGGGAAAGGGAAAACTCATGATAAGCTTCATGAAAGCAACAGCAGACTAACCACTTCTACAAAGACACCAATGCTACATGAAATGAAGCACTGGGAAGACATGATTTGTCTACCTGCTCCTGAGATTTTGCTCATTTCAGTCTTGCTGACTTCTTCTACTTGTAATTTCAGTGCAGCAATGGCTCGCTTGGTAGCATCGAAGGAGTAATATGGAGCGACACTGATGTTGTTGAGGTCTTCATATCCTGAGGGTCCTGACAGAGACTGCCAACTCTGGTAAAAAATAAAAAGGTGGAAGACAGAGATGAGAGAGGAGACACATCTAGCTAAACTGTCAGAAGGCCCCTGATTTTTGCACCACACGTTTTGTTCTGGGTTGTCAACACAGGTCAGCCTCACCTGTAGAAAGTGTATGTGATCATCAGTGTGTGAAAGCTTCTCCAGGTCGGTGTGTTTTTTCCTCAGCAGAGTGATCTCCTCCTCAAAGCGGTCTAGCAGTATCTCGGCCCGTGTCACAGTGGTCTTTTCGTGGGAGCGGATCATCTCCTTGACTTCATTGTACTTCCTCTCTATTGAAAGCAGCAGCTCAGTGAAGATCCGCTCGTTCTCCTCTAGGACCGTTTGAGCAGAGTGCTGATGAGTTACATGAGAGAGATATGGATGGAAAAATTGTTATTTTTCAAACCAGCAAATCTTAATGACTTGTTTTATGCATTTTGTTTGGTTTATAGTGTTTGACAAGAGTGAGACTTTTTTTTTTTTACTTACTTTAACTGATTCCACAGCTTGTCGGAGATCCTGCCACTTTTTAATTCTATCATCAATCCTCTGTTGAGATTTGTGCAGTGTGGCACCAAGTTGTTTCTGCACAGGGAATCACATCAAAGTTGCGATCATTAGTTGAGATGAAGTGTTTGCTGTGCTCATGTCAGCCTTGTATGAGAAATAACCTTTAAAATCATTCATAGAGTATCTTCACCAAAAGTATAGATTGACAGATTTTCATCACTCACTTGTTTCTCAGTCCTCTCAGTTCCAGCCGGGACGATGTCGTGGTGTTTGTGCTCATCCATCATGCACAGAACACATACTGAAGTCTCATCAGTGCGACAAAAAGCCTCGAGCAGCTTGTCATGCTGTGCACAGATCTTCTCTCTCATCTGACCTGTGGCTTTGACCAGTTTATGCTTCATCATGGCAGGATACTCATAGTGAGACTGGAGGTGAGTCTCGCAGTAGGATGCCAGGCACACCAAGCAAGACTTCTCAGCCTTCTGCTTCCTCGTTGTGCAGAAGTCACACAGGACTTCCCCGTACTTAGCCTGGGCCCTGGGCTGGCTACGATTGGTAGAGCGTCGAGATTTCTCCAAGCTGCTGTATCTGTCTAAATCCAGAGTGCTATGGTGGGACATTTTTTTTTTTTTAAAAAGATGTCCAGCAGATATGATAAAAAATTTAAAAATCCACAGGTGATTTAGCTCAGCAGCTATTTGTTATCCTCTCAATAAAATGTCTTGAGATCTGCAAGTAGAAAAAAGACTTGACAGGGAGCGAGTAGGAAAACAGAGAAAATGAGATCCTGAAGTTAACAGCCTCAGTGAAACTGTGTGACACTGTGTGTGACTGAATGTCAACTATGTGCTCTACTCTCATGGTAAAACCAGTATTCCAGGTTGGACGTTTAATATTTCAGGGAATGGGTGTTACTAATGTACTGACTGGAACAAAGAGGGCTGAGACAAAGGAGAGGAAAAGTTGAAACTACCAAAATAAAAAAAAAGGAGCTGGCTGGAGCTTGTTGATATACTATAATTTGGAGGATATGATTATGTCAGAGAAAATATGAAACATCTATATTTCTTATTTGAGCAAAGAGATAGCATCGACACTATCTGTAAAACAATAAACAACCTAGTCAACATTTTTCACCTATATACACTGTTAATGAATGACCTTCACTTTGTTTTGTTTGTTTCAAGATCATATTTGTGTTATGTCTATAGTTAGACTTCCACCCATAATATGTACAATATGAGCTGCCCATACCTCCAGAGCATTCACTAACAATGGCAAACAGCATCATCTTGTGGGACTAATTCATTACTACACAAATATATATCCCTTTGAGTAGCCTAAAGGTTATTGTGGTTTCAGTCTAAGACATTTCCTTCAATTTTCACCTTATTTGAGTTACATGCTTTCTGTTATGCTTGTCAAATTGTCAAATTTTTGTCACCAATAATAATAGTAGAAAGTCGTAAAATACTCAGAACCTTCACAAATGTAAAAGTCGTAATAGCACAATGTAAATGTCCTGCATTAAAAGTTTAGGTAAACTCATAGAGGTATTATCAGTAAAATAAACTGAGAGTAACCCTATCAAAAAAAGAAAGAATTTATCATGAGAAATACCAAGCTTCCCAGTTGTGTACAAACTGCACAAACACTGCACAATGTATTATGTGTTGAACATGTTTTATGGGAGAAAGTTAATATGCAAAGTAACTAGTAACTTTTGTATTGTTTTTATTTTTATATTTCATTTTTATTGTTGCTTCTTCTTAATGTGTTTTTAATCTCAATTTGTGTAACTGTGTACGGTGTCCTTGAGTGCCAAGAAAGGCGCCTTTAAATAAAATGTATTATTATTATTATTATTATTATATCTGTTGGATAAATGCAGTGAAGTCCAGTGGTGAAAAGTAACTAAACACATTTACTCAAGTACGATTTTGAGACACTTGCACTTTGAGTATTTCTATTTAATGTTTCTTTACCTCTACTCCATTACATTTAAATAACAGCTTGAGTTACTAGTTTCAGATCATTAATAAAAAAATATATAAACTCATGAATTATGATTTATTATAAATTAAGGTACACATCTCCATCTTTATCAGCTATGCTATATTTTCACTTTTGATACTATAAGTATATTTCGATGCTCCTACATACATGCTCATACATTTTTGAGGGCAGGTCTTTTACTTGTAACAGAGATTTCTAGACTGTGTTGCTATTTTTACTTAATTAAAAGATAATAGAAATATAAAGTAACACAAAATGGAAATACTCAAGTAAAATAGCCTACAAGCACCACATAATTCTGCATAAGCCCAGTACTGTAAATGTACTTTGTTTTTAATGCTGTTTCCTAAATACTTCATATTAACTCAATGGAAATACCAGTATTTCTGTCATATGGTTGTCTGGCATGAACGACTCCGAGGCTGTAGTGGGCGGTAGTGGTTTCCTTGCTGTATTAAAATGACAATGATTGCTTTCGCTAAAGTGCGTCGGTAGTCCAACGTTGGCGCCAGATGAGCAGTGGCGCCAGCTACACACACAGGCAGAGAGAGAGAGAGAGAGAGAGGAAGACACACACACCAGTTTGACGAGGCTCACAACAGCTTGCAAAGCCCTTCTCAACCCGGAGTTTTGAGACATACATACTATTCTCCTTTTTTCCTCCCTTCACCGCTCAGAAAGTAAAAACACTGAAAGGTGGGTGTGTGCATGCAATGATTTATACATTTAAACCGGCATGATCCTTACTCCCGATGATTATTTCACCGTTTAAATTCAACTTACTCTAACATGAGCAGTAGCAGCTATGAGACAGATGGACTCTATGTTTAACTGAATATGAGCTTAGTAATTATTTATTATGGTAGTCGGCGTATGCGTTGTGTATTTTGCGTCTCCAGTTGTGATAGTAGCGAACTTTGTAATGGAAAAATACAGGCCTTGACTCGCACTGGTAGTAACATTATGTCCTGTTGGAAAAGCAGACAGGCACAGCGACATAACGTTACTGACATAAGGAACTATTTCAGCTCTGAATCTCATCCAGGTTATTTTCGTAGAATCGAACCATCCGCCTCTCCTGAATCCATGTCCAGTTTTATATTTGCAAACGAAACCAGACTTAACATGGTCGGATGGGCGGTCAATAGCAAAGCTTCCGCTCCAGTGTTTTACATTCTACAGGCTGGTACTAAACTAGACGGCAGGCTTTAGCCGTGCTAGCAGACTGGATTAGCTGGCTCGTTAGCTTGGCACCATGGCTATGTAGCCAGCACGCTAATATTGTCTCGGCTGGATAGCTGCTAACCTCAGCAAGGCCGCCATTGCAGTCGTGTGTGCGGTCTGTCGGTGCTGCCGCAGTGAGGGGGAGCTTTAGCCCGGACTGTAGCCAAGATTCATCGCGCCCTCTCCATCTGCAAGTGTCTTATTTACATGGTTGTTTTCTGTTCGGTTTAAGTATTTCACCATGTATGTGCTATGCAATCTATGTCTTAAATTGATTCTTATGTAAGTAAAAGGCATAATTTCCCGGGCTTTTCGGCGCAGCATTCATCACACTCACGGTTAGCCATCTTTGTTTCAGCTAGCCAACTCCTCTTTGGAATTACGGTGTGGCTCTTAGCGTGCTAACCTACCCACCATTAGCATTCGACATCGTGATACTGCATGTTAAATGGGTGTTCAAGATCGTCTCCATAGCATAATCATACTTACATGTGGCCTAGCTGTGTATGTTTTCGGCTCACCCCGAGATGGCTTCGGGGTAGCTCTAATTCAGTATGTTTTGAAGGGCGGAAGCTAACCAGGCTAATGTTAGCTAGTGGCAGCCATCTTAGGCGAGCATGTAATCTTGGCTAGCTGGAAGTGCTGGTGTGGCAGAACAAGATGGCCTGTTAATACTCGCACAAGGAGAATTTCCGCGTCGGTAGTTGTATCATAAATTGCACCAAATTACTTAACTCAACCATACGCTTTAATGTAAGTATTTAGTTGTTCTTTTAAGTGCCGACCATAATTACTTGCGTGTTGCTTTTGCTATGAAGCTAGTTAGCTGGCTAAATCGCGAACACATTAGCAGCTAACACAATGCTGTTTTGTCGTTAACCAGTCCCCCCATCCACCATAGCCAGCTAACTAGCGGCTATGAAGGCTATTTGTAGCTGTTATGTGAGGCTAGCAACCAATAGTCCAGTACATAATAACAAAACATCGGTATTTATGCCCCCACCATCCACGTTTTATTTAATCATAAGGCACAGCGAACTGCGTAGATAAGCGAGTTTCGTCGGCCAATCAGGCTTTGGCTTGCGGATTAAGTTTGTATTGGGAGCTTGATCAAGAGTTGGTCCACTTTGATTTTATCAATTGTGTTAGCTAGTGAAGTGAAGCTCGTCCTGAGCGCTAACGAAGCTAACAGATTGATCACTTAGCTTGCAAGTGTTAGTATTGCAGGTCTGATGTTGATGAGGCATCAGGCGTGCAGTTATAGATAATACGTTTTATCACGCCTGTCCCCAACTTCTTGGTGTGAACGCATCTCTAACTTTAGACTCAAACGTTCGGTTTTTGAAGCATAATGCAGTAAACTGTTTTAGCTGTTTTAGATCACATGAGCACACGTTAATAAAATATAAAGTATTACAGAGTAGATAATTTAATATTCATGGCATCTCTTTGTCACATTGCTCACCTATGGTGTTAAACTAATACACCACCAACCATTGTTTGTTGTTATGCCACCAACCAAGTGCTATTTTACCTTGAAGGAAGTTGTTCATATCTTTCCTGGGCAAGCATGGCTCATTTTCCAGGGCAGTGGGTGGCAAACTTTTTTTTACTATTTCCACTAATATCAGATCAGAGAACATCCAAATATTAAAATAGTCTACATGAAGATAATGATCTCTTCTTAAACATGTCTTTCAGAGAGGCCGACTGTTGATTCAATATTAAGTTTATTGACTCTTCCCATTATTATCATGAATCCTTGCTGTGATGTTATCACTCACAATAAATTATCTAAAAAAAAAAAAAAAAATTACATGTAGATTAGATGTTGATATCCTGACATTTTATTTTCCTGCTAGATTGAATTTGAAGCCAAAGCACCTTTTCTCTTGCCACTGAAATTAGCAAGACAATGGGAAAGGAAAATGGGAAGATGTTTGCACAAATGCAAACAGGAGACTTTACCAGTAAATAGAGAACTGGCCTTAGGCCTCCACATCAAATTTTAATTGTTAGGGACAGCAGGTGTGTGTTCTAGTCCAACTCTAGATAATTTAGTTCTGATTTATCAATTTACATTATCCCAGACGAATAAACTAAGCTAATAAACGAAAACCCACTGAAGTTATTATTTATTTTTTCTCTTTATTTTCCTCTTTTGCAGGTCTCCTCACTGACAAGAGCACCAGCGCTGCACTGAAAAACAAAGCCCTATATCCCCGATTCTTTTTTAAGTCATCGTCCGGCAAGAAAACGGAGGTCGTGGGGCTGGAGTGTGTTCTCATGGCCGAGTCAGAGACTGAATGTGACACACCCGGCCTTGA
Organism: Seriola lalandi dorsalis; assembly: GCF_002814215.2. Taxonomy (NCBI): domain Eukaryota; kingdom Metazoa; phylum Chordata; class Actinopteri; order Carangiformes; family Carangidae; genus Seriola; species Seriola lalandi. The sequence continues at coordinate 731,411 of NW_019524838.1, read as the reverse complement.
CACACTTGGGTCGGAGTGTGTCATAGCCCACAGCCATGTCGACCTTCACTATGGAGCAGAAACTGAGATCATGACAGAAGAAAAGCGTGGATTAGAGCTCGAAATCCATGGCTCGGATTTGAAGATCCAGGGGCTGGGGACAGATCTCGGAGCTGTAGCCTGTGTGGATGCAATTGTAGCCGAGACAGACCATGATTACATTAAGGTAGAACATGGTGAGATGCACTGTTTCACAGGAGCAGAAATCAAGACAACAGGAAATGAGGCTCTGCTGGGCGAGGTGCTGCTTAAGACAGAAAGCGAGCATGTTGTCAAAGTGGAGTCTGACCATGGTGGGGAGTTGACAGTGGAGTCTGAGAATGGAGTAATCATACATGAAGCCCATGGCCTGCAGTGCAATGAGTGTGGGGAGATCTTTGGCAGCATAGCTGATCTTCACCAACACTTTGAGATCCATAAGGACCTCAATCCTTACATCTGTGTCCACTGTGGTGAGAGCTTTGCTGTGGAGGCCAGCCTCAAGCAGCACATGAAGATTCACATGAAAGAAAAGCCCTATGTTCCCCCTGGAGTTGAAATTATGGGAAAAGATGTTATTGATGCCTTCAGCCTCAAGTCTCATCAGATGATTCATTTGCCAGACAAGCCCCACAGATGCTCAGAGTGCGGTAAAAGTTTTGCTGCTGCCATCACCCTGAGAGAACATATGAAGATGCATTCAGAGGACAAGCCCTACAAGTGCACCCAGTGTAGGAAGAGCTTTGTCCGCAGAAGGCATCTGAAAAAGCACCAAGAGGTCCATGCACGCGAGAAGCCATATACTTGCGGTCAGTGTGGCAAAGGCTTTGCCACAACTTCTAATCTGAAGCAGCATCAGAAAACCCACGCTGCAGTCGTGCTCGGAGACAAACCCCACCGCTGTGCACAGTGTGGAAAGTGTTTTGCGGCTGCTGCCACTCTTAGAGAGCACCAGAGGATCCACTCGGGTGAGAAGCCGTACAAATGCAACATGTGTAGGAAGAGCTTTGTCCGCAAACGTCATCTGAAGAAGCACCAGCAAGTCCATGCCGGAGGGAAGCCCTATACCTGCAGACATTGCAACAAGGGCTTCAATCACTCTTCTTCTCTCTCTCGCCACCATAAGACCCACCTGCAAAATCCAGTGTTTTCTCCACCTCAGCCTGGGAAACCATTGTCATACGGCACTCCCCCAAAGCAGAGGGTGCACCAGCAGGGAGACAAGCCCTATATGTGCCACCACTGTGATAAGGGCTTCAATCATTCCTCGTCCCTGTCCCGGCACCAAAGAGTCCACTCAGAGGGAAAGAGTTACACCTGCGCTCACTGTGGCAAAAGATTCAATCACTCGTCCTCCCTTGCTAGGCATCAGAGAGTTCACTTGGAGAACAAACAGCAACAGCAGCAGCAGCAACCACCACAGCCACAACCGCAGCAGTACACCACTATGCCCACAGGGAAGGGATTCCCTAACAATGCCTTCCCAAAACAGCGCATCCTGTCTGTTGAAAAACCGTACAGGTGCTCTCAGTGTGGGAAAGGCTTTAACCATTCATCTTCCCTCTCCAGACATCACAGGATCCATGTAGACCAGTGAGCTCCTTTTCCAAACCCTCACATGCTGTCCCATGCAAGCGCACATACCCACTCCCCCCATTTCTGTTGTACCAATGGTCCCATCATTGATATCACCACACCACAGGAAACATCAGGCCAACTTCTATAGACAAAGGTGGTCATGTCAGCACATTGCTATGGTGAAATGGAGCAGTTGAGAATAAATGGACAGTAACACGAATCTTCAAAAGGAAATGGCTTGGCCTGAAGGACCATGTAACCTATAATTCAGAGCTGAACCTGGGACTATGTGCTCAATTTGAAGAGGGTATAATAATAGATTGTGAAGGAGCCGCTATTCTTGTTTGTGATTGTGCTTCACTTGCTCCAGGACCTCTTTTGAACACTTTTAAAGAAAAAAAAAAACGTGATTTGAAGATCTACATGATAAAATTGTTACCTGGGGAAAAAATACTTAACCCTATGGCTGGTCTTTTTGATAAAAGTATTCAGTTTATGTACCTTCAGGTGGGCACACATGCTTCTTGCAGCTGCAACTTTATTCAAGGCTACCAACACAATTGGTGAACCAGAACTGTTGTCTCAATTTCAATAGTTCTTCACCCACATAACCCATGTGAAGCAAACATCGAAAATCCAATGTAAATACTTACTGATTTTCTTTTATATATATATGTATAGGTGACTAGTGTGCTGTTCCAAAAGATTACATTTTTGATAGTAAGATCCACTTTGTCTCCACCTTTTTTTTTTTTCCTTTTATGACTTTAATTTGTTCTAAGTGTTGGAGATAAACATGTTGCAGGTGTTCTCATGCAGCTTGTTCTTGAATTTGGGCTCCATCAGACATGAGCCATCTTGTATATTTATGAGGTTGTTTTCTTGTATGTCTGCTATGGGTTAACACCGCTGCATAGACTGTACAGAGAGCAATACTGGCTGACACCCTGACTCTATTATGACATGCAATTTAGCCATAAGAAATGCATAATAGAAATAAAAACCAACTGGGTAGCATATTACAACATGACCTGTGTCCTAATTATTTACTGTGCTGTTTCCTCTGTACCTAAGCACCAAATGTACATGAAATGCAACATCACACTTTGTTTATTTCTTTGGAGACTAATTCAATGACCTGTGTATAGAATATAGGTAACACTCAAGTTGATCTGCATCTGTCAAAATTTGATCTAAAAAGGTTGTGTATACTAAAAGACTACACGAGAATCTCACTTTTACAAGATTTTTCGAATTCCAATGGATTGCGCTCTATTTACTGTTCTGTGTAAAATATCTTTTACAAACTGATGTATTTTTTTAGATATGGCTTGGGTTATATGAAAGGGAATGAGAGATATACAGTTTTTATGGGAGTGAACATTATGGTGAGCAATATTTTCATTTCTTTTCATTTGGATAACAATTGTGCTTCAAACTGTAGCATAGGTTTCTTCCTTGTGTTAGATAGGTGCCTTATTGCATGCTATGTAGAAATGTATGCCGAGCTGTTATTTGAGAAAAAAGTTAGGGTTTTCAGGAGTCTTTTGTTCTTATTCATACTAACTTACCCTACATTTTAATTTGATGTCACTGATACCTATTGCTTTTTTGCTTTCATGTATATTACCATGTGTTTACACTGTTACAACCATATTGTCTTTGTTCCCCCCCTTTTCATTTTTGTCAATGGCCTCATTGTAGAGAGAAAAATTGTAAATGATCCATATAAGCTTCTCTTAAGGGCAAATCCTGTAACACCTCTTCCCAATTTCTGAGTGGCACATATATGGATAAATAAAGGTTGTTGACTCTTGTGGTGGTGGTCAATCAATGGAGTACATTTATGAGATGGAAATGGCATTCAGTCATATAGCTAAGTCTCATTTGTCCAATACTCATCAGGATAACCCATGCTCTTTAGGATCCTGCAAAATAAATAGAACATGGTGTGTTTAATGGTGAGATTAGGTGAGATATCAAGAATATAGCCATTTAGTGAGTAATTTTTAACTGGGCAACGTAGTAAGTTGCTCTGCTTCCTGCACTTCCACAGTGTGTCCACATGGTGTCACTCGCAACCTTTGAAAGTTGTGAAGGAGCCAACCATATCCTGATGTCAGACAGGTACTAACTGTAGAATATTTTCCACCAATATAAGATTTTTTTTAATGAGAAAACAAAGCTGGAACATTTGAAATTTAAACTAATATTTCCAAAACTGAACCAGTCTGCTGCAGTCAAAGTAGCTGGGTTTAAGGGGAAATTCTTGGGAATGGCCTCTGAGAAGTTGTAAAAACATCAACATAATATCAGGAAAGTTCACGCCTTCCTGCACTACAGTGGTTTACATTCCATCACAGCTGGAGGTCAGACTTTAGTTGCCTGTTGAGGTAGACATTCAAGGTTGGGATCAACTGACATGATAACCTTCAGAGATAAGGATTTATCAGGCCTCTTGGTACAGAGTGATGTCTGGTTTACATTAGGAGTGTGACTCAAACTTTTTTTTTTTTGAAGCAAATGATTAATATGTCCAATAAACATATCACTTATTCTGACCATTTATCATGATGTTCTTAATAGTCATGCTTTTCACAAATACAGTTAGTAAACTGGGTGAGCTTTACAAATGTATTTTTTAATTATATCTAGCTGTTGTATGAACAGATATCCCCCAATACAAACAAAAATGCCAATTCAACAATTGGATAAAAACTCTAAAAGCTGCTTTGGACCAACAACAGTATTGCTTTCTGAAGTTGACATGGGTCAACACTAATAGTAAAGTCACAATTATTTTCTTAAGTAAGAGCACTGCCTCAGCTACTTGTGTTGAGGGTCAGTGTTGTGAACAATATCATGAAGAGAAAGACATCTTGGTTGATATACACAATTTTATTTGTGCTAAATGCTACTTAATGAGATAAAAGGAAATGCTAGATCATGTTATTGCTGTTATGAACATAAGACATTTTAAGCAATGAGATGTGTAGAGAAAGAAAACTGTACATTTGTATCACAAAAAAGGATGCTGATATACCATGTATTTAACAACACATACACAAGGTAATCCATGAATGGATAAACCATAGCATATTACCTTTAAAATTATTTACAAAAAGAAAAAATATATACTATACATCTGTACACAGACCCCTGCTGTGATGGGTATGATGATAGCAATTACACAGAGCAGGAGATTCAAGCACATTGTTTTGACCTTTTCATACTTCCAACACGAAGCTTCAGCAGGGGGCGTAGACCTGCTATACGTTCATGACAGGAGTTAGCTGCAGCAGTGAGCTCTGCGTTCGAATGGTGCTGCTCTTTGAATGCAGTTTCTCCAGGTTTTGTAAAAAGCCTCTTCTCTTGAGACCCTCAAGAATGACAGTATTGCTGGAAGCCAGACTGACATGGGTCCTGTAGGGGACAAAAGGGGGCACAAGGTTGATATTTTATGTAAATATGCCATTTGAACAAGGTGACGTATTCATGCACTGCATCTGTTCACCTACAAAGTGTGGTTCAAGTTCAGTGTCAAAATATAAGTCTTTCTTCCTCTGATAATAACATGAGAATTTAAGTGCTGCACAGCAATTACACATAATTATCAAAATGACTCCCTTCTGTCCAAATACTGCATACTATAATTGGTCACAAGGTGTTTGTTCAGCTTTATTGCAATTTACTTTAAAGGAAAAAAAAAACACAAATTGGAAGTAAGCCACAGACATGTAACCTAGAGGTTAACTAACCTCAGTTTGGTGTTTGTTTTTCCTGTCTCTAAAATTCTTCCAGAGTGTGGGACTCACAGCACAGAAGAGATAAGAAATGAGCCCAAGGTGTGAAACTAGTAAAAACACTGGCCTAAAAAATGCACATCTGGGCTAAGAGATTAAGAGAATTTCTTTTTTTTTCTCCACATAAAACCTTTTCATCAGACTGTTAACTGCTATGTTGAAATATCACAGTATCTTATTAGAGCTAATATGAACAACTATAAAGAGAGGCACTCACCGAGGAGAATCTATACCACTGTCCCCTGTGATGCTCTGGTTCTCTCCAATTTCCACTCCTTCCCCAATCTGAGACCCTCTGGCTCCACTGGGCATACCCAGAACAGCTCTGTGAGTCTGAGGAACACTCGTCTCATCAAACTCATCCTCATGCACTTCTTCCACCTCAGCTGCCCAGTGAGCAGATTCACCATCTCCCTCATCAGCCGACTTACGGACGGTCTCAGTGTCTGATTCTATCTCACTAGTCTGGCAGTAGTCAAAGATGCTACTGTCTGCAACTTCAGATGGTTCGGGACGATCCAAATCAAGGTTGACCTCGTGGCGTTTTTCCCCCTGGATCAATGTACCTTGCCTGGGGTTGGATTCACTATAAGCCCCTGCTGATCTAGTACTCTGATGGTGATGGTGGAGTCTCCAGTTGGTCTCTCCAGGTCTGGTGGGGCTGAGGGAAGGGTCCCTCTGAGTTGCTGAGGGAATGAGATCTTTCAAAGTGCTGTCCCTTGAATCTTGTGGTTGGTGAAATTTGGAATTAAAATAGTGACTGTGGGGTCCCTCATATATCAAATCAGATTCACGGTTATGGTAAACCAACTGGTGGCCATGGTTGTCTGCTACACTTGTTCGGTACACATTTGCAGCATCAATAATCTCGTCCTCGTTCAGGCACAAGGAGCTGCAGGCATCCTCATCCTCCTGCTCATCTGCTCTCTGATAGAGCCTGTAGTCGTCCTCTCTTAAGTCATCAGTGTTTGTTATTGAGGGAGTGCTGTCAGCTATCAACTCTGGCCTTTCTCCCTGGCTCAAGGCCCTTTGCACTCTATTATTGATAGTGACGGTTCTAATGTCCTGTTGTTCCTGGGTGGCTGTAGTATCACAGGCCTGCTGGTGTGAAAAGAGCTCGTCAGGCCTCTGTTTATCATCCCTCTGTGGGTTGGAGAGTCTGAGGGAGTGTTTCCGTTGTAAAGAGGGCTTGGGCCAGGGCAAAGCTGGGTCATATGGGTGGTTGATAACAGGCTCATAGGGAAGCATAGGGAGAATGCTATTAGTATTGGAGTACTGTTTGATGCTAGAGAGACCATTATCTATAGTTTGGCTGTGGTCTGGCATACTGTTGTACTCTGCCTCCTGACAAAGTGCATTTTTGCCTTCTCTCTCCCAGCTCTCCTTGCTGTTTCCCTCCCTCTGATGTCTGACCTTATCATCTATCCGGAGTGTGCTGCTCTGTGGGTAGGCTGAGCTGTAGTCTAGTGGCAGCTCTCCGTTGAACTTTAGGTCTGCTTGGAGCACATGATCAGCAGTAAAGTCCCTCTCATGGACACAGTCGTACCTCTCCTCAGATGTAGGGGATTTCCCTGCATGCTCTCCATCTGTTGTAATGACTTTGGCTCGATGTGGGTCCCATGATTTTGAGCGGTGACTCGTTCGTTCCTTCCTACCTGGCCTTGAAGCCTTGCCCTCTTTCACCTCTCGTCTTCTATGTTCTCTGTTGATGGTGGCAGGAATTACAGCATCAGCTACATCTTTGATTGGATGAGTCTGGAAAGGGTTTTCAATGCGTTTCTTATAAAGAGATTTTCCCTCAACAGCTCCACCTTCTTCCACTTGATCTGGTTCATCAACAGGGATTTCCACTCTGAGCCGAGTAGGGATCAAATCGTCCCCCTCTGGATAATCGTCCGCACATATGGGAGCCTTACTCTTAACCCTCTCCTTCTCCCTTTCCCTTTGCTTCTCTCTGGATGAGTGGGCCCTCCTCTTGCTGCGAGAGGCCTTCAGAGCATATCTTTTCCCTGCCCCTGCCTTAGAGGAATGATGATGCCTGGGTTTTGACATTGTTAGGATCTCAGTAGACATTCCTTTGTTCACTCCCTTATCGTCTTTATCCAGACACCTGTCCAACACTCTGTCTATCCCCTTCTCCCTCCTCTCCTCCAACTTCTTCATTAGGACTGTGTGGCGTGTCAAATTGTCCACAGTCAGTTCAGGGTTGATGCGTTTGATGATGGCGTGCTCCAGGTCACGGGGTAAGTTGTTCAGGTCGTCCTCGTCTCTTACTGGCCATTCTTCTGGAGGAAACTGGCCTGAAAAAGATGCATACTCTTTCTTTGGCTTCTCTTTTTTCCCTCCATTCCTTCGGAACAAACTGAGACCAAACTTCCTCCCTGGTTTGTTGTCTTTTTCTTTGCGGCTCGTGGCATTAGTAGTGGCTGTAGTTTTGCTGATCTCACTTGCCTGACAGTCTGCTGCCGTGGAGGTGGACTGATGCTGCACTGTGGGTTTGTGATCTGACTGTCGAGGCCACTTTAAGCTCTTGCCTGTGCATTCACTTATGGAAACAGAGACAGAATGCTGATCTGGGACAGTGGAGGGAGAGACAGTTGCTTGTGCAGTAGTGGAGGCGATATTTGTGGATGTTTGGAGAGGGCTGAAGCAGCTGCAAGATTTGCAGTGTGCCACTGGGAGTGACTGAGTTCTCTCAACACAGGCATCGTTGCTCAGTAGGTAAGTAATGGGAGGAGGAGAAGGAGGGTCATCTGCTGACCCAGAAGTCCACCAATTCTTCTCTCGGACGATGTTGTTGGTGATGAAATAGGTCTGAGGGGTGACGACAAAGTAGCCTTCGCCTGTATGGTAAATCTTACGTTCCTTGATCAGAGTGCCTAGAGCATTATAGAGGATGTCCTGGGTAGGGATGGTTATCCCTGAGACACAGAAAGAGAGAGGTGTATAATAATACCAATTCCCTAAATCAAAAATTGACTTTCACTCATGTCTGTCTGTTACATATAAAGCTAAAGCCAGTAGCTGTTTAACTTAGCAAAAAGTTTGAAAGTGGTGAAACAGGTAGACTGGCTCTGTCCAATGATAACAAAATCTAAGATCAATAATTAATACAGTGGATCTTGCTTTTTTAATTCAAGGAAAAACTGACAGTGGGTTATGTGCCAGACTATTTCTTAGAAGTTACTTAGTCTGTCCAGAAATTGTCTGGCACATAACTCCTCGTACTGTTTCCCCCTGATTCCTGTCTTTTTGCTAAACTAAGATAAGACATAAGAGTTTTGTCAATCTTCTAGTCTAACACTAACACCCTGCCAAAAGTAATAAGTACATTTACCAAAGTGTTGAACTATTCCTTTAACAAACAAAATTAGACAATATTTGGATATATGGATTACCTGGGTGGGCTTTGCTCATGTGATTGATAAGTGCTTCCTGGTTGACAGTGATTTGGGAGGAGTTCAAATCTGAGATGACTGAGCACAACACTTCAGCCAAGGGAATGAACTGAGACTGGGGGACAGGGGACATCTGCACCGGGGACAGGTCACCTGAAACACACACACACACACACACACACACACACACACACACACACACACACACACACACACACATACACCAACAGATTATTGAGTGAAACAGGTGGGCCTGCTGCAGTACACACAAACACACCTGGGTTAGAGAGGTCTCTCTCTGACTTGTGCTGCCAGTGAAAACAACTCGAAGTACTGAAGTTGACATTCCTCTCCTGACCACCTTCTAAATCATGACCGAGGTGGTCTATTTATGTGAGCTATATGAGCCATGCCTGACTGCTTTTGAAATTCTATCAGTACTGGGACAGACCACAGAATTCCATTACTCCCACAGAAATGACCACAGGTCTGCCTGCTGGGCAGATCAGATATCCTGCCCCCCATATCATACAGCCTTACACGTCTAGGAGGTGCCCTTAGACAAACATGTTACCAAAAGTAAGAGAGACTGAGAAAAAAGAGAGAGACAGTCTTGGAAGCATTTGTCTTTGTAATAATAGAATGAAACTCATTGTGTATATGTATTCCCCACATCACATTGCCACCAATCTGCATGTGCCTCTGACATAAAAACAAACTGTGGGAGCCCATTAGACAGGAGCCACAAGGCTTTCAAATCATAAAACTAAGCTGCTTTTAAAGCTAACCAGACATTTTAGAAATATTTCAGTATCAGAAACAATCAGCACAGTTTCATAGATGGAGAAACATAATTGAAACAACATGCAGTGGTTAAGTTCCTTCAGGCAAGTAGTTTTTGTACAAAGCCTTTAGTGAAGAGGGCGGGATGAGTTCGATAGTGGTTCCATGAAGACCCTTCCACACCGTGTTAATAGGACAGAACATGGAAACTGAAAAAGTCAGCTGATAGCACGATTCGAACTAGGGATATGTGGTCATTTTTGGGTCAAAGTACAATGGGGACGATTACAAAAGACATGTGACAACTGACTAATTAGTTACAGCATTTCCTCTCTGGCTCAACCTGAATCCCTGAAGAGGCTAAAAGGGCAATGATGTCAGTTCCAGTCACTACAATATTTTGGATACTGCTAGGGTTATGGCCTGCCAAACTGTAAACTGTGTTTAGGTATAATATAAGAAATGTAGATATAACCCATGAGGTGGTTAGTTTTAGCTTTACAGAAGAGTTGAGTTCAAATCTTGATGTTTAGGTTAATGGTTGGGGTTAGGTATGGTCTGATGTGGTTATGGTTTGGATAATAATGTGTATGGGGGATTAGAATACATTATGAACCCATGGGCAATAACATAAAAGGGACACTGAAAAATGTTTGCTTAGCTCCTGCAGCCTTTATGAAACAATCTTTTCATAATGCTGACATCATTGTCTGCATACTCTCCACAAAACTCTACTCATAGACTAAGCACAAAGGGAAATGTTTACTAATGAGTAGTGAGCTCAGTGAAAGCACCAAAACAAACTAGATCCCACTGTTGATGAATGATTAGCATCAGGGCTGGGGTAACACAAAGTCCCCTCATATGAATAGCAGACACAAGGGCATGGACATAACCTTACCCACAGGACTGGAAAATTGGTTTTAGTTAATCAGCTACATTGCATTAATGTCAGGTGTATAATGGGTGAAAGAAGGGATGTGATAAGGCTGCTCCATTCCCTTTTCACTAGGCCCTGATTCCCCATATTATCATTGTTTTGTCATTATCATTGTTATTTAATCAGTATTTTAGTTGGATGTTTCTGTTCAGTTATTTAATGCATTGGTTGTGAGATGTGGTTGATCTTTGCTTGCAGGTTTGATATGTTGGAAGGGTCAGCCCACTGTATATTTTCAGTTGTTCTTCTAGGTTAGTGGGGTTGATCAGCAGCTCAGTCAGGGGAAGGGGAAACAGGTGTGTGTCATTAGGTCTTCTTAGTAGTAGTGAGGTACTGGGCATGAGTATGTGGGAAGATGGGTAGAACTGTTCTGTAGTAGATAACAGTGGGGTGAAACGTGTGCACTTATGAATAATATCTGGTGCTTATTGTAGAGTGGGAATTGTCAACAGTAACAGAAGTTGGTAGGTAGTCGTTGTATGGGGTTTGGTTTGCTTGGACAGGCATGTGTAGGATTAGCTCACCCCCATACTTACCTGAGCTGGTGGTAGACTCCAGTTAGGTGAGAAGGAGAAGATAAGATGCCAGTCAGGAGTCAATGGGGAGAGACAGAGCATGTGGCAGCTTGCTGTGAGGCTGTGGATTTTATTTCTTTGATGTAATGGCTTAAGTTATTTTTTTTGTTGAATTTCCTGGGGTTCATTTTTTTTGTTTGAAAATGTTTTTGTTAGTAAAATCACATTTTTTGAGCATGTACTGTGGCCTGTTGACTTGCTTTCTTTGGAACATCCCTTTTAAAGTTGCCAGTGCCCAGACACACCATCTGTCCTTTTTATGGGGTGGCAGCACTACAAGGGATAAGTAAAAAATGGTGATAACACAAAAAAGTGATCAATGATCCCACTCTATCTGCTGTTTTTATTTACCCACAGTATCAAAAGCAGCTTGAGTCCAAATTTGAGTGTAAAAGATGCCACACACATATATAATCAATTCCAGCTTCAATTTGTTTGTGTTATTGACACATTTTCCCCATGTGATTTCAAGTTTCCAGTTGTTTTGACAACACACAGTGTGAATTCAGTCATGAGTTTCAACATGTGGTGTGTGTGACTGAGTGAGTGAGTCTCCCATCAACTCTAGGGCTTTCAGTAAAAACACTGCCAAGCTCACACTTGATGTAAACTAAACATTTATAACCCTCACACTTGAACCACTTACGTCCAAGGCAGGGAAAATAAACAACTAATCATGGTATAGCATGACAGAACGCACACGTACCACACTCAAACATAGATCCAGGCAAGTCTACTAATGACATTTTTTTGACAAAAAAATGTATATGTGCCCAAATAGATTTGTCATGAAGCACCACAGACAATGTTGCCAGATTTGACTGACAAAACATAGCCTGAGTCGCCTAGAAACATTTAAGCCAATTTACCTTTGGCTTAACGTCTTCATTTATAGGAACAGATCTAAACTTTAGCATCTTTTATCTCACAGCTAAAACTGGGGGGAAAATAGTTCAATCCAGTTGTAATAAACTAAACTATAGTTTTGACGGGCATCAGTTAAATCAGTCAACTAATCAGAGGAGAGGAGGGGCAGATATATTGGAAAATAGCCTAATATTCTGTGGGTCTAAATGGTACAAAAAAAAAGTAGCTCAAATTATCACAACCCACCCAAAACTATTTTACATAATAAAAAGTAGCCCAGCTGGGTGGAAAACTGGCCAATCTGGCAACACTGACCACAGAGCAGTTTTTTGCTCCCTGAAATGTATTAATCAAATTGGTGCTCAGTTGTGTTTTATTGAATTGAAAATGCTTTATTGTTAGTAAGAAATATATCAAGCAAAGTCAGTAAAAAAAACAATTATCAGCAGAGAGAGACTTATGAGTCTTAGGTGAGCTCCACTTAAAGCTCATAAGTCTCACAGACTGGGCGCTTTCTTTGTAAGACTGATCCTACGACACACAGAGGGATCGTAAAAAAACATCTGCCTTCCCCCAGCTCCGACAGAAGACATTAATCTGACTAAACCTCAGAGCGGATATCTCAATAGCAGTCTCCCTGGGCAGTGAATTAGTGCTGCTGACTTAGCTCCTCATTGTTTTTAACTTCCTATAGGAATGACAGGCTGTCCACATAGCAACCACTTACAACCATTGTCAACAGTTAAAAGGTCAGCAAGGATATGATATGGTCAGAGAGGGGGAAGGCAAATAATATATCTTGATCACGGGGAATTGATAAACTATTGGAAAACTTCCCAAATCTCTTTGCCCAGAGGTAGTTTTGGTAGATTGAGCACTCTGGCCACGTCCTGGTTCAAAGCAGGATGTCCTGTCGGACACCTGCTAACAGGATCTCTACTCCTAAGGGAGTGAAAAACAGAATAGGTTCAAGTAAGAGCATGTTTCCCACATGCCAGTCAATTAACTACGGTTGGATAGCAGCACTGACTAAAAAATAAACAGACAAGGGAGACTGACAATGCAGGTGTGAGACAGAAGACAAAAATACACCTACAGAAGTTTATTTGTGGGAAAATGTTGGCGTCATAGAAGGATGAGCCAGGCAGAGGATTAGTGTTTATTGAGTCTAACATTAGCAGGCGTGACCAGGTTCACTGTTGTAACCATCTTCACTCCAGGGGGAACGGACCTCTGTGTTCCTGTAATCTAAGACCGGGCGGACCAACTTTACACCCTTTGTCATACACGGCATGAATACCTGGCTAGGTGCTATGGCAACCAACCCCTGTGCCAATAGGAAGAGGGAGGGAAACAGCAGCTCGAGAATCAAACAGCAGCAAGATTTGTCTCCCGGCAGGTTAGGAGGAGCAACTGTCTAATACAACCCTTCAAAAGGGGAACTCACCAATTTTATATATGTAATTTAAGTCTGTTCACCTGTAATGGTTAGTCCTGCTCAGCCTGTCGAGACAGTTCTTTAATGTCTTAATTAGCTCTGGAGGGTCTTCATCAAGTCTCAGAAAATGACTGTGATGATGCTGCAGTGATGGGAACAAACTGTTTTTTTTTTAGCATACCCTTACTGCATTATGGGAAGTGAAGGATCCAGCGTTTGTGGAGCTTGACCCATAACAGGAACTAAAATAATATTAGAATATTAGAAGTGCAATTAAACTGCTGGAGTAAAGCAATGACTTGTGATTCACCATCACAGATGTAAATAAGCAGAGAGCCAAACAGTTTAGTATAATTAACCATTTTTCATTCCCAAGTTGATTTAGTGAAGGAGTACAAATAGGACTGAGACAGAATGCACACTTTATATGCCAATTTGGATTTAAAGAGATCATTGCAACTTTATATAACAATTTTATTTGAATGGTATTGACCACAAGATTAAAATAAAGTGACAAAGCCCACACAATTCTTCTGCTCCACACAGAAAAACATGGATTTCTTCCCATGTCATAAACTTTCCATGTCAGAATAAACTGCTGCCTGGGGGATAAAAAATGAAAAATGCCTGAAGCTGACTGCTCAGATTGTGGAGATGATTGACAGAGACCTTCTCTCCTCTATCCCCACTGAGACCGTTTTGCCTGCCGACACTGATCAATGCCACATGTATTCACATGGCTGTGCTGTTAGCTGGCCTCCGAGCCGCATGAGTCCCATTTCTTATGTGATTGCATTACCTCCAGCCTCTTGGAAGAAAATACTAACACACAGTAAAGTTAACAGTACATACTACTATCCCTAAATGATCTTTACTGAACATGAGTGCAACCACATGATGGTCAAAATCATCCAGATCACAGGACATTTGAAGTCCTGCAGCAGCACATACCCCAGAATCATTTTATGACCTCTTAATCAGTGGTTAGATGGAAGGGGCATGTTACCCTAACATTTGGCATTTAAAGCCCAAAAGTACCTGTTAATCTTTAAATCATGCTATGGTAACGGCATGCAACACAGACACAGTCCATAACAAAGATATAGCCTTTCGAAAGCCTGAATATCATTTTACATTTCAACTATTTAGCTAACATTTGCGATACTTTACTTGACATTTTGACTGTGCAGCAGTAGAGTAATCATCTGTTCCACCATCACCACCACCAGCCTTTGATAACAGGAAACATGCAATGTATTGTACAGGGCAAAGTAAAAACTGGTCTCAATTTGTACTGTAAAGCAATCTAGTGAGGTTCCTGTAAATTTTAACACATTGCATTTTATGGTGAAACGTGGGTTATAATGTTGAGTGCTTATTATTGCTATCTGCGTGGCCGTAGGGGTGTCGATGACACCGTCACTTTGAAACATAAGGTTTGGCACCAAAATCCCCCACTCAATGGCCTCTCTGGAAACACAAACTCACAAACACACACCACCTTATCTCATCCTGCTATCGTCTAATCTTTTAGGCTCCAGTAAGCAAACAGGCTAATCTTCTCTCTCCCTCATTAAGGACACACTGCATAGCATTCAACGTGAACTTGAGGCTTGCTCAAACTGCAAAATCCCTCCCTGTCTCCCATCGGCTGAGACCTTGTGAAGGACATGCTTCAGTGAATCTGCAGGCTGTACGTGAAAGATCTGAGTTAAGTCTCGGGTGAGACAATGTCAAACATTCATACAGTCAGATTGAATGTAAGGAGAAGAGGTGCCAACTGTAATTTATTTTTGCGACTCCCTCCCAGTCCAACGACTCTTTGTTTTGGGTTTCTTTGGTCCAGCAGGCCCCCATGACTCCTCCCTCCTCCTTTCGTGTTTGTGTGCGTGTGTGTGTGTGTGTACATCAAACTTTTTAAAAGTGCTTTACGAGTTTGTGTCTTTTCACTCCCATAGAACACAGATGTGGGCATTGCAGTCAAATGGCCCAATGAAATGAGTGAAAAGATCCCTTCAGAGGGCAATCACAGCCTGAATGTCCGCACAACCAAACCTGACCCAGTCTAACAACACTCCCCTTTCGTGTCCATCCACTCTGAAAGAAATATGGCCATCAGCACTATATGAAAATGTTTGCATCATTTTTTAATGTATATTTATTTACCCTGTTTTACTTTCCTGTCTAGAGTTGGCAAATTATTTACCAACACGGCCACCACCATCGCACTTAAAAACACACCAATAAGCAATAAAATGGAAAGACTGAGCCACTGATCATTTTACAGCTTTATTGATTGGTTCACAGCAATAAAACAAGCATTTGTGCCCAAACTTGAAAGAATTAGGTAAATATTTAATCTGACCCACTGATGGTCGAGTATGTCAGCACACTCATGTTTAAATATTAAGGGAAGAGTAAAATCTGGACTGTGCCCTCTTTGTAATCAGTCTTTAAGAAAATGGGGTTTTGTTGGCAGGTTGACATGGCAATGCAAACTCAGATTACTAGAGTAAAGCTGAGAACCTTCTGCATTATTTAATCTGCTTTATGCCTATTGTCAGGATATGAACTTTTGAATGCTACATCTAAACACTACTCACGAATCATCAGAGGAACAGATAGGAGAGAGAAAAAAGAGTAACTAAAGAGGATTCATGAGCTAAAACTTGAAGCAATGAAGAGAAACACAGGCAGGCTTTGTGTTGACCCAGATCACCATAGAAACCTGCACTGTGGCAGCGACTTGCCACATGTAATACAAAGCCAAAGAAAAAGAAGAAAGAACAGCAGACATGTAGTATGGATCTATAATCCAGCTATGGCCTTGAGACTCACTTTGCCAAACCAACTCTTTGACATTTAACATATGTTGGCAAGAAAGCATGGCTGTGACTAAGCTTCTCAAACTGACTTTTGCAGAGTTTAAAACATCTTCGCTCACATAGCTGGTTACCACAGATCTTGGCTGCAGATCCCTGCAGCTGTAATGCCATTAAGTAATGTTTTTACCATCTGATCGACAGTCAGAACTATTTGAATAGCGGTCCAGCTCATGCCATAACAAATAAATGACCTGCTGCTGAACTAGTGTGCAAAAACCCTGTTATCATGTTCTTGTGAAATAGGAATCACACCTGACCAGGTGCTTAACAGAAAACCAGTAACAAGGTGAAGGTACACAAATTGTATTTTATAGCACAGCCCAAAGTGCACTGTGTAACATGATGCCATGGTGGTGCCACGAGAAAGGATTTAAAGCATAGATTTCCCTGTACTTTAGTTTCCCATCTTTTTTACTTCATACCACCTCAGACTTCATGGGCCACACCCCAACATATCTGGCTCTCGTCTGCTTTTATGAACATGAACATTACCCCACAGTCTGCCACTGCCTTTTCTGCCAGACGACTGGTAAGTCCAACCCATTTAAATGTGGACCACAGTACCTTTCCTTTGTTCTATAACAGCCATGTTCATGATTTTAACATTTCCAAGTCCTAAAGTGACTTGCAGACGGATTAAAAAAGCAGAATGGTCAAATTTATTTCCAGAGACTGAAATATCCTGAATTTTAGTCGCTTGTATAAATAACCCTGCATGACATCACTAGGCTTGTTTTTTCAGACTTTGGAAAGCTCATTCAGTGCTAATTTATTTACCTTAAATGACATAGATAGAACATGTTCCTTTCAAATTCTGATATAACTATAAATATATCATTTTAATATGAGTTTGGCTCAAAAGCTCAATATTCATATTAGTAGGGATCTGTAGGTGCCGCTAATATTCTGACCAGGCATTTTGTTGGGTTTTTCACAATTGAATTGAATTTTTGTGATCTAAATCACAATTACTGCAAACTGTTTTACCAAAATATGCACCAATCCTGATTTACTACAACTGATAATGGAGATAAGAACACTAACACTAAACAATCCTAAAAAGACCACTAAGACTTTAAACTGATTTGACCCTGGCATTAGTGATAATTACCCTAAAGCCTGCATTACACCAAATTAATGAGAGTCCAAAGTGGGATTGTTGTTGAGAAAAATCAGCAAAACTTCAATGTATAAGCATTTCTGCAAAAATGTAATTAGATGGATGGATGAATGGATGGATAACCTGAATTCGGTGGTTGATAAAAAGATAAAAGATGATGGGCATTGCATTGCAGTTAAAAGATCTTGGTTCACCTCAGATGTGTTTTACTCAAGACAAGAAAAAAAGCCTCATCTTTGGCCAGACATTCTGCTGACCCTCCTGACTGGCTTGTGTTCAAAGTAATTGCACTTTCTCAATGAGGAATGCAAATCATAAATGTTACTTATAGCTCTGCACAACTTTAATAAATTCTGTAAGGTATTCATTCAACATTCTACACTGAAGCAAAACTGCACATCAATGCCTAATCTGAACATCTTTAAAATACACAAAAACACAATGCTGCTCTGTTTGTTGATCCCTTTCAAGCCATTCAGTCAATGATTCCCTGATGTTGTTCAGACCTTCTGGCTCTGATTCAAATGTGTGAGTCTGGTTTCACAACTACTTTTCTGATGAGTTATCAGTGTGAAAGGTTCAATTTTAGGCCCTAATCATATCATTCCTTATTTACATGTAGGGATTCAACTTTTAAACACCTGCACAGTACATTTCTATGCATATTTATGAGGCTTTTGCATCTTTGCATTGATGATGAAACTGAACTGAGCTTGGACTTTTCACTCTCATATTAACCGCTGAGTTCAGAAAGTAGCAGGAGCCTCTAGTTTCCTTGGTTTTGTCGTATTCAAAGATCCTGGTATTTTCCCCCACTTTCCCCACTAGCACCCTGCACCAAAACATGTTTACACACAATCGTAGAAGGTTTCCAGCAGATCCACACCCCTTAATCAAGAGTGATGGCAGTCATTGGTTGCAGATGAAACCCATTTCCTCCTATTTAACTGAGCTTGAGTTGCAGCAGATTCCTGTGTTTGTTATCCAAGTATTTAGAACAGAGCTCCTGTCGGGTGTCTGCCATATGATCCATCGCTTTTTAATGCTCTACAACTGGTCAGCACAGAGCGCTGGCGTGATCCTTGAAATTATCCTTCACTCTTGTAACACAATAACACAGCACTTTGCTATCACAGAGCTGATGTTAGCATACCATTACATTTATCAATGCTAAATGAAGCAAAGAAAACATCCTGTCAGGAAACTGAGGAGTAATAGTAATACCAAATTTAATGCAATACAGCCTCACTTGTGTGTCGTCCCATTTGTCCAACCAGAGAGTGAATGAAGACAAATCCCATGAGGGAAACCCAAGCGCCTGCTGACAGGGTGTATAAGCTGAGGGATATAGAGAAAACTCCTCCTGTTATTTTTGGCAGAGCTCCACTCCCCCGCTACGGGTGAGCCCAATATTTGGGTCGATAAGGAGGCTGACGTCTGATTTGCACCGGGGGTGAGCTTCCTGCTCAATGGGAAAGGATGTGGCTAACAAATGATGTGCTGAGAGGCATGCACGCACACGCACACAGTGTCTCACACATGTGTAGGCACAGTGGAGGGTCACATCTGCAAACAGAGGTCAAGGTTTCCTCCTATCTGAACCACATAATAAACCATTTTTTACAAGCGCAGGAAATAGAGAGCAAGACATTCTCGATAAATGCTGGGACTTACCCTTGGCACTGGCTCAGTAAAGTATAAGAGCGATGCTTGTAAAATAAAACTGCAGCCTAATTATCTTATACCATCAATGCAATTTGAAAAGCAATTTTAAAGTTCAACAAAGCTGCACATAAATCACAGAGGCTGCTTTGTCTTTTCACGAGTCAGTTATATGTACAATTTATCTCCAGTCAACTGTTATTTTGGATAAATGAAATTAGATGTTCTTTGGTCAACCAAACCAACATTTAAGTCAGACATAAGAACCTCCACACTAATGGGTACTAGCAGATTTGATATGGTTTCCTCAAAAAACATTCCCCCTCGGTTTTTGTGAGAACACAACTGAACCAACCACTGTCATAATACAGACTCCTCATCATTTTGAGGCTGAAAAACAGCAGTATATATTTTGTGTAACAGCTTAATGTTATACTATTAGTGTCGAGGGAACTGGAGAGGGATTATTTTTTAACAAGTATTGTCTGAGAGCAGCTGAGATGGTGAGTGGAGCAGATTTGACACAGATGTGCTTCCATGAGTCGTCTATTTCCCTTCATCAATCTGTCTTTAACCAGAAATAAAATACAGACACTGTGATGTGTAACACAACAGCGCCAGGGTCTGTCCCGCCATTCTGGCTCTCCCTTTTACACAGTTGTCGTTCCGGCTCTGTGACTAGATCTGCAGCTGGATTATTGCCACAACAACAATGTCCCCCATTCCATGATGATACCTTTTCTACAGCACATAACAGAAACAAACATTTTGTATTTGTACCCCTAGACATTCAAAGAAGGTACATTTACTAAAACAGATACGCCTAAAAGATTGAAATAAATGCTTAAAAGTAATAGTTAAATGACTGAAATAGTTTGCTTAAGTAATACATAGTTGAAAGAGCTAGCTAAAAGTAAAGTGTGGGTTAACAGTTAAAATAGTTTGTTAACTAAAAGTAACAAATGCAGTGAAATAAAGTAATGGATAAACAGTTGAAATAGTTAAAACATTGAGCATCTGCCACACCAAGTGGTAGTATGGCTCCAAACTTGACCAAAGCACCCTACTGATGATTCAATAGTATGAAGAAAATATTTATAATCACTACATATATAATCCCTTCAAAAGAACACTGATCCACTGATGTAAACACCAACAGAAGCTGAACTGGCCAGTGAGTGAAGAACACCTGGATGCTTTGTTGATGTATGTTGCTCTTTTTTCCTCCTAAAAAACCCCTCTGAAGCTAACTGACCTCGAGGTGGCTTGTTAGCAAGAAGGTTTTAACCTTTGACCTTTGCTGCTTAGTTAGGACAGGGTGGGCCATTTAAACTTGGTAAAGCCCGGCAAGGGGGTGTCATGGTTAATAAGCTAACATCTGGAAGAGTTATGACCATTAGTGGAGCGCTTTGAGACTTTGACAAAATACCCTCATGAAAGGAGACACCCCTTGTGTGAAAATACAACACTTTCAAGTGAAAAGTAAAGAGCAGAACTGGTGCTCGCTGAGCCTGCTAGCTCAGGAAATGATCTCAAGAGTAAATGAAGCATTTCAGGAATGCGTCACCGCCTCATGGTATGGCGAGTTAAATGAAACATACCATTTAAAAAGGAAACTTGGCATAAAAAGTGCAGCATAGCCATACCCTAGTTCTCCAAACATACACAGAGGGAGACCTACAGTATGTCCTACAATGACCAAAGTAGTGTATTCCTCTGCGAAAGTGAGAGGCCCGTCCAGAGGACTCATTCACGTCCATGTTCAAACAGGACAAGGGCAGTTTACAGAGGTTGATTGTGGGGAGGATACAGGACACCTCATTACACCACTGGCTGACTCCATATAAATGTTTAAGCTCGTGGATCCATACTCATCCTCCTGCAGAGACAACAGTGACTCACTAAATAATGCAGAAGCAGCTAACAGTCATTATGAAGCCTCTGGTTTCAACAGGATCTCCAGTGAGAACTCAAGCTTTTGGGGACTGACTGCTGAAGATGAAGATCAAAGGAATAGTGTGACATTTTGGGAAAATATGCTTATTCCTTTTTTTACAGAGAGTTACATGAGAAGATTGTCTGTCCATTAAATATGGAGCAAGACCTGTAAGCAGATTGTAAGCAGTGGTAAACAGGTAGACTGGCTCTTGCCAAAGTAAAAAAAATGTATACTTTATACTTAACTGGCTAATTAAGCTAGCATCCCAGCTCTAGCTCCATAGTTAACGAAGACAGTGATAGAATTCTTTCCATTGTTTTCCAAAATGTAAAACTATTCCTACAAGGCAATACGATTAGTAAAACAAAGCTGGAGTAAATATGACTAATTTGATATAAATTATGTGGATTAAAGTGGCATGTAGTGTCTTGATTGTTGTTGGTGTTTTTGATCTGTAAAGTAAAAACAGCACAGACTTAAGCAAGCAGCAGCACCACTATCATTGAGGAAAAATTCAACACAAGTACATTTAAAAAGGAAAGAAAAAGCACCAACAATTTTCCTTCTTACATTTTCTTCTTTCCTGTAGGATACCACATCCTGATTATTAAAAATGATGTAAACTCAAACAGGGTTACTGAAACCCATACCTAAATCTGATTATTCACAGTATTCAGGTTACAGTGTATATGTAAACACACTGAATGTCAAGACACTTGGCAAGAAGGATGTCGAAACTCTACTCACACTGATTATTAACAATATGACTTTGTGGTGATATTATTCTGTAAACAACTGCTAAAAGCCAGAAAAGGGATGAAGAGATCATTTCAGAGTAAAAGAGGAAGAATGAGAAACACCCTGCAGACATTCATGAGTTGAAGTGGAGAGGTCAACCCCTGTACCAGTGGGCCCCATTCCCACAAGGATAAAAACAAAGTCTGTTCATACTAACTCCTCGCCCTGTCTGTTTACCTCGGCCTAACCTCACTACGATCCCCTTCCTCCATCAACCCTCCCCACCTCCCAAACACCTCCCTTTCTACATATTCCCCCCCGCTGAAGAGGCCCGAAGATGGCTGATTGGCCGACAGAGCGATCTGTCTTCACTCGGGCTTTTAGCACTGATAACCAGGCGGGAGCAATGAGGAATTAGCACAAATTAATAAAAAGTGATTGTGTCTATTTGTCTGGAGGCTTTGTTTTACCATCCCTTTATTGAGCACTGTTTACTAGCTTAAATTACATTACAAGTTTTAGCTAAACATCTCCTATATTAGCCCCTTAACTCTCCTTTTAAAAAAAACTCCTCACGTCAGTAAAGTCACGTCTCAACCTTGTTCTGACCTGGGAAAGGAAACAGGGCTGTTTGAAATTCACTGTAGCCCATTACTCATAACTTTTCTGTTTTCTAGCTGACATATTTATATCAGTACAATGTCAAGGCCTTTATGTCCATGCCTGATATCAATCTAGGAGTCTGACTTCCACAGTCCCTCACTGGCCATGAAATGCAGGGACATTAATCCTGGGCAACAGTAAAGTGGCTGTGGTCGGCAGCCAGTCGCACTGTGATTCACTGCTGACCTACTCTCTGTGAGAAGGCAGTAAACCAGGCTCTGACAGCCTGCCAGAGTTGATTTCCATACAAATTGCTGCGGTGTGACGTGGAGGATTTGTTAAGGAGGAGAAGGAGGTGACGTGTCCACACACAAACGTGTTTGCTCACAAGTTTCTGGTGTGAAGCTCAAACACGAGAAGTCGGCTGAGGCATGGACTCCATCCTTGCATCCGACTGTGAGCTCACGCATGTGTGTGTACACCTTCTTGCTGACACTGTGCATAGTAACAAGCTCAGCATCACCTTTGGCCCATATGGTGCTTGTTTGTGTGCTGAGCTGAAGCTTAGAGCCAGATACTGTCTCACAGCGGGATGGCATGTCAGCCCCCACCTCCCATCCTCACGCCCTCCCGGGTCTCTCCCCCCCTGTGTGTGGTCTCTTCCTCCCCTTCACATTCCTCCCTTTACTTGTCCGTGCACCGCTCAGTCTGGCAGAGCCGACTGACTGATACAAAGTCAGCAGGTAGGCAGCGGCAAGGCCTGAATCCAGACACAATAACACTCAAACAAAGACGGACACATTATTGGAAGGACAGACAATGAAACAGAGGCAAGGCAGCAGGACCAAATGGCAACTCAGAGTCATGTGTGTGTTGCTGGGACACTATATCAACAACCAAAAGGAACCTGCTGCAGCCCAGCTATCCTCCCAACATTTGGATACCTCTAACACTCTTGCATCCTGCAGTATTTGAATTTTATGGGAGGTGAAGGTAGTGCTTTGTGGCAGAAACATAAAGTCAACTCCCACACATGTATTTGCTGTAACCTAAAGTTTAGCACCTTTCCTCTCAAGTAAGAAAAAATGTGAATAACCTGGTGTATCTCTTAAGAATACTGTCATTAGTTGTAAAACCCACACAGGGTTGTCATTTTCTCGGGCAGCTGGTGCCGTCATGCATTTACAGCCCATGAGATCACGATATAGGAGGCTGCATAAAGGTTTCCATTCATTGTTTCTGTGCAGCTATATGCTGCATTAAAACACATCCAAAAGAGGAGAGCCAGAGGATGGGGAGCAATTATTACTAATTACATGGCATACAGAGCTTTGTTAACAAGCTTTGTTAAACATAACACTGTGTCGACAACAAAGGGAAGCTGACTGGCAGGGCAATCCACTAAAACCGACCACACAGTATTTGAGGGAATAAAGTCATAAGGAATATCATCTCTCAGGCCATCTGGATGGATGGAGCAGCTTGAAATGATGAAAAGCAGCCTGTGTTGTAAATGGTTTGAAACCGGCGAAGCTGGTGACATGTCACTGCTCACGGCAACCAAGTAATGCCAATTTTTGAAAGGAGTTTTGTACAGGGAAAATTGTGGCAGCCGTTTAGATAATATGAAAATATATCAACTTGCTATTCTTTGTTGTGTGAGAGAGTTTCACATTTACATTTCTACATTTTCAACATTCAAGAAGAGAGACACTGGCTATTTCACAAGGGGCAAAATAATTATCCAAACCTTCTGTTTGGAATAGAAAGATGCTCTGAAAATAAATCATTACTGATTCCACAAACACTACAACTTTTGAAAGAACAACTTCTGCCAGCAGATTTAACTCAATTTTGTGATTAGTAGAATGAAAATCCAGAGGAGGGGGAGGAGGAGTGTTCAACCCTGCCAGCTACATGTTGTTCAAAGTTTATGACTTTCACACGTTTCTCTCAGTGTGG
The DNA here is from genome assembly GCF_002814215.2 of Seriola lalandi dorsalis. Classification (NCBI taxonomy): domain Eukaryota; kingdom Metazoa; phylum Chordata; class Actinopteri; order Carangiformes; family Carangidae; genus Seriola; species Seriola lalandi. Next base: position 707,102 of record NW_019524838.1, on the reverse strand, counting down.
TAAACAAATGTTGTGTGGTTCTAAAGAGAAAAAACACATTAGACTCTTGCATGACTGCAGTAGCTGTATTCTGTGGTGTTTTTATTTCCTTTGCATCTACGTTGTTTTCATTTGTTTGCATTGCAGCTTTCTATATTCTGCTACAGGATTTCCTTCTGACAACTTTTTGGATTTCAGATGCATATGGAAAGTTGATAATAATACCTAATAATATCTTCAGATCATTGACAGTATTGAGGTTACATACCGACGGCTTTAATGATGAATCCCTTTGGTGACCTTAGAGCCCTGCGCATCCACGCTTCTCTCAGCACCTCCAGGTTGTTTGCGTTCCCTTGAATGAAAAGCACCATATTTTCCATCCATCCTTGAAAGTACACCTCTGCAATGGCCTTAACGAGTCTTTTATTCCAGAAACTACGCGAGTTTTGCGCTTTGAAGTCCGCAAATATCTCCTGACCACTCGTAGTAGTAGTGTTGAGTTTCCCTCCGCCGGCGCGCAAACTCTCCTCGTCCGGGCCGAAGACCACAGCGAGTGAAGCGGCGGAGAGTTGGACGACCCGCTGCTGGTGAGACATTTTTAACGCCTTAATCGGCCCCAGGAAGAAGCTATCATACTAGTAATGAAAATGCACTTGTTAAAAAACAGGTCTCCCTTCTGAAAACCAAAACAAACGCCGGGTTTTGAAACGCATTCCTCCACTGTGCGTCTCAAATCTACACGAAGTGTACCGGAGGCGCAGAGGACGTCCGACTGGTTTCTCTCGGCTTCTAGGGAAACCAGTGACGGTGGCAGAGAGGAGGAGGGCTCATCAGTCTGCTGCTGGGACACACAGGTAGACCTCCCACCGTCTGTTCACAGGTGTGTGTGTGTGTGTGTGTGTGTGTGTGTGTGTGTGTGTGTGTGTGTGTGTGTGTGTGTTTTGATTGTCTTATGCATGAACCTGCAGGATTGATGACGTTTTTCATTTCAGTCTTTGAGAGAAAATAACAGTATGACTGCTCTTAAGGTTCAAACAACAAAAAAACAAAAACAGATACAGCTCATATCAGCTACTGAACAGGATCCCTGGGGTGGCAGGAAGCCAGTGTCTTGCTCTAGGGCACTTCAGCAATAGCCTACATGGACTAAGTCACATAGAGATCCTCAGTGAGCCTCCCTGGCTCCAAATATACCTGTGGCATACAAGTAGAATGCTCTCATTTTGTTTTTCTAGTTGCTTTTTCTGCTTCATTATTTGATTTTGATTTATTTGGATAATCCTTCATCATAAAAACCTCATCACATTTTATCAAACAAAAGGTGATGTTTCCAAAAAGATAATTGAACGATAAGATCAACTTTTTTGGGATAACAGCAAAGTATCCAGCAAAGTAGCCGACAAGTTGCAACACAGAACAGACCTTATCCATATGTAAGTAAAGGTCTGAATTAAGACACAACATGGAGGCCTCATAAAACACTTCCTGCACAGAAAATTGTCTTTATCTGAATCAGCGTCAAAGGAGACCAACAAAACTTGAAAGTAGCTTTTGATGATGGATTTAGAATGAATGCATATAAAATCAATTTATTTCCATCACTCCTTATGATTAGTTGGCTGTTAAATAATTTAAAATTTAACATAGATACCAGAGCCAACTGGTTTATGTGGTAAACAGGGGTCTTATGAGAAAACATTATGCCCTTTGTATTTACATTACAGATTTGGGTAATATAACAAAGCTGAATTATTGCATTTCACAACAATGACTTTACAAGAGAAAATGCTGATTCAATCAATGTGCATGAGTCTCTGCCACAGGGAAGATATTTGCCACTAAAATGAGAACCATATCCTCCTGTGCTCTAAAAAGAGGGACCCCATTAGGCCCTGCATTTACTGAGGCTGGAACAGGCAGAGTCTGAAGCACAGACAGACAGACACCTCATATATCACAGTCTCAGAAAGCCTGCGGCTTTAGTTTCAGGAGCACGAAGGCCCCTCAGAGGCCAGGGACCAGTCTGCCTCGGTGTGGTATTAGAGCCTGTGCGGGAACAGGATATTGCGCTTCCTCTGTACATTAAAAGAATACATCACCTCAACCTACACAGGATGAATTATGTGCAGTCTGTCCCGGCGAAGCAGAGTCAAGTGAAGTTGGGGGGCAAAAGAGAAAACTTGCAAAGATTCTGCATGGGATTAAAGATTTAAGTCTTTAAATAAGACTTGAGTTGAAGAGATTCTTTGTGGCTCATGATTTTTAAAGCTTTTGATAATAATTTTAAGCATTACCAGTTCAGACCAACTTTTACAGTCATTACAAACTCCCGCTGTGCAGCCAAACTTTGTTCAAACCCACAGAACGTTATTGAAATACTAGAGGAGATCCCAAAGTTTCCAAAGATACTAAAACTGAAAAATATTTATAAAATAATGCACAAGACATCTGGAATATTTTCATTTAATGGAATAGTGCCCTCACAAAAAAACAATGAAGTCTTTGGTTTAAACATTTCATTTATTTAAATCATCATTTATGATCAATTCAATGAAAGATCTAAACAACTGATACAGAATATACGGTATATAATACAGTCAGAACGTTTGAAACTAAGTTTATTTTTCCAACCTTAAAGGTAACATGTGGAGTTTTTGACCTCCAGCAGCTCTATGGAGCAGTTTATTCTGGAGTAGGTTCCCGTTTAGTTTGTCTTGTGCATGGTTTCTGTTGGAGTCTTCCAGGATTTTTTCTGGTAACTTTTTGGATCTCAGGAGTTTCCAATCTTTGTGGTAAGCTAAGCTAACCAGCTGTAGCTTCATATTTAACATGAGAGTGGTATCAATCTTCATATTTAACTCTCACCATAAAACTGAATAAGCATAATTCCCACAATGCTAATCTATTCCTGGAATAACTGTTGTTTTCCATTCATTATTTATCAGTGTGTATGGCTTTTGTACCATCACTTTCACAGAACTGCAGCTGTGATCTGAGGATGGAAGATTTTTGGTTCCCTGGCTTGTAATGATAATGTAGCTGCTAAAGTTCAAAAGTCTTCACACATGGGCTGGCGGAGAGGCACGTCGGACATGAACTAGAGACGTTATTTTTTTCTGAGCATCTTATTCCTTTATTAGAGAGCAGACAGTAGAGCTGACAGGAAATGAGTGGAGAGAGATGGGGAATGCAACGAAAGTCCCCAGCCAGACTCGAAAAGGAGGGGTTGCAAGTATTAAATGCATGAGATACGTGAAAAAGTTAAAGTGGGTTTAGAAAATAAAATGGGAAATTGTTTGTTAAAGGATTAACCTTAATTACAACAAAAGCTTAAAGCTTTTTTTTTTTTAGCAGTGCCAATTTCTTTTACCAAAAATACAGTGACTATACAACAGATTCCCACAACACAAAGCATTCATGGTATTACACACATGTCCAGACCACGAAAACATTTTTAGCACTGTTTGCATTACATGGATGTTTGCAGAAATGCTCATTGTTTGGTACCAGTGATTTCCTCCAGATAAAAATATTGGCACACACTTTGTTTTATCTGAGCATGTACAATGGGCCCTGACCCGCCGGCCTTACCCACATTTAAAATCTGAGGGCTCTTTCTTCTAAATGTTTAGTCTGCTGGTTGGGCTGATTATCAAGAAGCAAAGTTCACCAAGTTACCATAATTACATGAAATCCTGCACTCTCTGGCCCCTGATTTTCAATTAGCATATGTATCTCTCCCTCTTGCTGTGCATTGAAGCAATTTTGAAGTAGTATCAGGTGTCTCTGACAGGCCAACGGCCTTGACGTGATCACAGTGTATATTTTGAATATGATAATTCCAATGAACCGCAATCCTGAACCTATAGTTTGAGTCTCTACATAACTAAAACATCTGGTCCTGCTATAAGACCTTGGCTCTTGGGACATTTTCTGACTAAAACACCCCTAGAAAGCTTCCCCTTTACCTCTGTGCCAAGAATAAAATAGTCTATGACCCAAATTGTCCTCAAACCTCAGAAGAATTCCTGCTCATGAGACAATATGTATGCAGTATAACTTCTGCATCAAGCTTTACATTTTTTTAGAGGGTGTATCACCTCTTTGTTAGGGTTAGAATGGCACTGAGGAATTTAAATATGAGTTGTAACACAGAGGAAACAGAAAGGGTCAGTGCTTCCTCATATGGTGGAGGTCAGAGGTCATTAGAGGGTCAGCTGTAGGCCATTTGTTTGGTAACCTGTTGAAATGGTATTCCAGAAAGGATATGACGATTCAGACATTTAAGAGAAATGAGGCTACATGACTATGATTGATTGCTATTGTGTATTTAGCTAGACCTTTGACATCAGCACACACATTTGCTTGCTTATACCCCTCCAGAGGATATTCAAAGGAATAGTTTGACATTTTAGGAAATACGGTCAGGTGCTGTCTTGGTAAATAAATGTCTACATCCAGCAGCTGGTTAGCTTAGCATAAAGACTGGAAACAGGTGGAAACAGCTAGCCTGGCTCTGTCCACTGGTAACCAGCACCTCTGCAGCTGGATTCATGGATACAACAACCAAATTAACCGAAAAAGCAGAAACATGTTATGTTGTGCAGGATTCCAGGGGTTATGTGCTAGCCAGTCTATCTGCCCCCCCCCCCCTTTCCAGTCTTTATGTTATCAGCCTCTTAGCTCCAGCTCAAGAGCTGAGAGTGGTATTGATCTTGTTGTTTTTCTCTCTTTAAGAGAGCGAATGAGCATATTTCCCTAGAAGACAAATTACTGCTTAAAGAAGCTGAAGATGGAATCTAAAAACATTGAGGTGAAACTCAGCCTTGGAAGTTGACGTTATAAATTTATGTTCTTGGATCAAAAATGTAATCCCTTCATCAATCCTGCTTGTTAAGAGCTTCTTTTTTTAATCTTTATGCCTGAGTGAACATGTCCCAACATCAGTCTGGGTACTCTGTTATTACAATTTCAGTATTTCAGCACTCTGCCATCGCAGCCGAGATCAAAGGGAGCCCAGGCCGGTTTGGGCTCAGTCTCTGCAGTGTATATTAACATGTAAGACAATAATGTATTCACGCTCAAGTGCTTCAGAGCACAAATCAATGCACATCTTAAGTGAAACCTGCAGGAGCGACTCAGTAGGCAGACGGACAAACATAATGATAGTGGTTTTGCCATAAAACATGATTACTTAAGTTGGGACTATAATTGACTCATGTTGTTTTAATAAGTCTAGGGCAGAGAGGAAATCCAGCAAAGCACTTAGTCTACAGAGGAGGAGGACTGCTTTATACTCTAAGCTTTTTAGAAGACATTTTAACAGAGCGAAAAAGGAAGAAAGAAAGATTTAGAGTTACTTTGAGCTCTGTACAGTGTGTTAGAAGGTGGTGAGTGATGGTTTACACCCACATCCTTATGAACCCCACACACACACACACACACACACACACACACACACACACACACACACAAAACCCTGTGGACATGCTAGAGATCACAGCCATGTGAGAGATGTCTACAGCTGCACTTTGAGGTTGGGTGAGAGTGCAGGAGGGTCGGTTGGTTTAGTCTCTTCTTTCTTCCACACTTTGTGCAGTGTTTGTGACAGTTGTACACACCACTGAGTTCACAGGTGCAACTGACTCTCATCAAATACTGACCCTCATAAAGCCATAACAGTCTCTTATTTTTACCTAGTAGCTCTCTGTGTTCCTGTGTGATTGATTTTTTTTGTACGGTTTAAAGTGGTGGCTATATAGACAGAGTAGAAGAGAGAAAGAAGGTTGTTTTTTTTTTTCTGGATGAGAGGGATGAAAAGTGAAGGGGTCACCTAAATATCAAGGTTCATTGCCTGGGGACTGCAAATGTCTGACAATTAATTCTGGACCAGTTGTGGATGGGCCAACATTCAGATCCCTGGTTTCAGTTTCTCAAACGTGAGGATTTGTAGCTTTTCATTCTTTTCATATCGTTGTTAATTGAATATCTTTTGGCTCTGAACAAAACTATTTTACAAGTCCATTTCATGGACTAAACAATTGATAAATTTATCAAGAAAATGCACTGGTATAAAGACAAACTCAGAGCAAATGCAGCCATTTTATAAGAATGTGTATTACTGATGTTTTACAGTTATTGTGAGTAGAATAAACATACAAACTTCTGATATTGTGTTAAAGCCCTCTCTGTGTGGCCTGCTTTGCAGAGGAATTTGACTGAAAGCTCCTCAACAGCTACTAAATGGACCTTGTGTTGATATTGTTTTGTCAACAACCATTTCCAAGTCAATAATGGACTTTCAAACTCGTCAAATAGTTTTCTCAAATAGTTTATTAAGGACTTCTCCATGGTTATATATACAGATTTTATGAGGAACATCAACACAAGATATTTGGCTTTTCCCTGGATTCATTTTAATTTTTATACCTCATAAAAGCACCAGCTGTCCGCAATTTCTTTTTTTTTTTTTTTACATTCAGCTTATGTGCACCAGGTTCTTAGCTTTGGACCTAATCTCTAAATGCAGCTTAAATCAGTCCCCATCAAATGATTGGCAGACTTCACCAACATCAAGGCTTATTCTGGCCTGTGATGTGTCACCTGTCACTAAATTAAAACCCAGGCAGCAACTAACTAGGCTATATTAAACCAGGATCTAAATGACCGGAGCTTTGAACTGAAGAAGCAGAACCTGAAAGCCGCTATGGTAATGTGACATCAAAGACGTGTGCAGCATATGACCTTCATTACTGGAGCATGCCGCCAGCAGAGGAGAAAAATACATACTGTTAGTGAGTCAGAAGAGGTTACATGAAGTAACACATGTTCTGATTATAACACGGATATATACATACGTGCAAGCTCTGTTAGGAAGAGCATGCTTCCACTGTTCCCAGTGACCCCTGCTTCAAAGTGATGTAAAGTATGCAGGAAATGCCTCCTGGTGACTTCCTGGTCTGTTTTACAGCTTTGAGAGAGGAAGACGTACAGGAAGGAGAGAGGATGCAGGAGGCAGAGGGAAGGTTTTGTCTAAGAGAGGATGTCACTGTGGTTGCAATATTTAGGACGTGTTGATCGATCTTGAAGTCTATTCATTTTAACAATGCATCACATTACAACTTGCATGTGAAATGTGTCAGTCATAGTGACAAACCCACAGAAAATGATGTCCCAACTTTGCTGTTCCCCTCAGTTCACTATGATTCACTCTCACTGCTATTATCAGCATCATTTCCAGACACAGCAGGCAACTGTTTTCAGCTAAAAGCTCTACAAACCTGATGAACACTACCTGCTCAGCACCAAGCGGCGCACAAACAAAGTCAGTAAGGAGCTGGTGAACACAGTGGAGCATTTAGCAGCTCAAGAGTCAGATATTTCCCTCAGGAGTTGGTGGAGACCAAAAACCGTTCAAAGAGAGTGGTTATTCAGCTTTATCTGGTTCCCAGAAACATTTCCCAAAATTAATGCTAATGTTGTCACAGGATGTTTCCACTCCCTCCATGTGGCCAATAAATCAGTTGCTGCAGGTTCATTGAAATATAGTAAAGGATACTAAAGCAATGGAGGTCTGGTCTGTTGCTGACCTCAGTCTCCTGTGCAAAAAAGTCAGAATGAAGTGGATCGATATACGAAGATAGACCTTTGAGCATTCAGTATTTATTTTGGTTTTTATTTTAAAGCTGATTTCTGTTGCCAAATATATAACTTATGAAAGTAGAATATCTCCTTTAATTATAAATTCAGTTCATGGTGATTTAACAGCACAATATCTTCAGCGATCAGGTTCATCCAACTTACGTGATGTCGAGGTAAATGCCAAATTAAAGTACAGCATCTTACAGAAAGGGAATTAATTAAGCATTCCACTTTAAATGATTAGGCTGGTATCAGTCTAGACTGTTTCCTTTACTGTGAACAAACCCCATGAGAAGACCAAAACCAACAATGTGTTAGTCCTTTAAGCCCCAGCCCATTTGTTCCTACTGAAGACATAAATCTTTAATAGCAGGTCATAGATCTGTTCTTTAATTTAAAAAAGGCCTAATAAGTTTAAGTCTAAAGCAGCTGCTAAAAACTGTATAGGAGTACATGGACTATTTTCACAAGTGGAGGATAATATGCATTTGGCACGCTAGTGAGTATTTACAGCAGGACATTGTATGTTGTGTTCATCATGATGAAGGAGCATGTCACCCAGTGTAACAGTGTGGCTCATTGGTGTGTTGTTAATGGTTTTTGGACAACAATGGAGCTCAATGGCACAGAGGAATCAGAGATATCAGATTTTGGCTATTCATGTACTTGTTGTTGTTAGGAGTAATAGGAATAATTTGGTGGTGGTTTAGTGGGATTAGTTGAAAATTAGAAAAATACTAGATCAGACTTACGTTTGCATGTTCAAACAAACAAAAGTGTCCATTGAGGCGACAATTTTCCTGCCAATAATCGTCTCTTCTCAGGTGGCTACTGAACCTAAATGGACTAAACTTGGATGAGGCTTTTAATCAGATCAGATAATCAAATCATGAGATAAATTAACATGTATCTCAGACAAAGGAAGGATACAAATCAAGCACGGACTGTTAGACATTTGTTACAGATTTTTAAATTAGTTTGAATTCTTGGCCTGCTGAGCCTGCACACCTGCAGCTTTTCAACCGACTGGTAGTTATTGTACCAGCTGGCCTGAATGGAAATGTTTCCTGTGTTTACCACACACACTCACACAGACACACATTGTTGCTCTGTAGATGTTTTGATCCATGTTTGCATGCACCGTGTCAAAGCCAGCTTTGCAATTTTACAATGGAAATGTTTGTTTTTCCAAATTGCAAGCTGGTGCTGGCAATCTTGGGTTCCCACTGTATGATTATCTTATTGAGTGACATACTTTCCTTCAGGGCAGCATGCAGTGGCAATTAGGGAATATCTGCTTTTCCCCCAAAGTGTAGATGCTAAGCCTGGATCAAAGCTGCGCTTTGTGTTACTATTGTTGACTGGTGAAATGTGAAACTTGCTTCAAATTGATGGGAAATGGTGTACAGTTACATTAAAGGGCCATCTGATTTTTCAGCCCTGTAAGTGTCATTCATACCAGTGCTCTGCATTTGAGGATGATACTATAGTAGTGTACTGCCGATGCTCTGCGGGTCCTAATGGTCTTGCGGTGGTCGTCCACACAGCACAGAGGGGAGGCGTTTCTGTGTTCCCAACAGGAGACGCCCCAGTGACACGCTGTTAAAAACAACCGTGGAACTTTCTCACACTGTAACCCAGTATTCCCAGGGAAAGGCCTTTGAGAGGGGGATAGTTTCCTCAACAACTGCACCACTTTGCTGTGCAGCTCCCGAGGAAGCTGGGTTCCTGCGGCTCTAGCTTAATAGTCCCCCCCCCTCACCTCTCTAGCTGGGGCCTGTGCAGGCTACCGTGGAGACAAACAGAGCTGCTCAATGGAGCTTCTCATGTATCAATTACCTGAAATATCAAACAGCACATAAGAGGGCGGTTGACATGTTTGTATGACTTTGGTGGTCAGAAAGATTTCTGGAAAAACTCAGATAGGTGCAATGAGTGAGAAAAAGTTTCTCCACCCCAGAGGATGTGTAAGGGAAGCTGGGTCATTTGTCGTCTGAATGACTTATCTCTCACAATTCATTGCCCAGGAAATTCAATTCTGTGCTGCACAATGAGGCCAGACAATAATAAGCAAAGAATAAATCTTGTACAGTTTTTGAGGTGAAATACAGTTCAGCAAAACAGAGCTCTGTTGCTGCTGTGAATATAAAGAAAACAACTAGTTCAGTTTCTTTAGATTCCTTTTGACTTTGAGGTTAAAATCAATCTCTTTTGGGGCCCAAAAATACCACTATAGATTCATAATACACCATTTTGTTTGGCTACATTCAGGCTTAGACCTGCATTTGTGTCTTATCATGTCACCAACACAGGCAGGATTGTCCAGAAACAATACAGAGAGCTAACAAACAGTGACTCTTGACAGGTTTTGAAAAGCCAACCCATTGGGACTCCACAGGCTGTGTGTGAGGCAAGGGTGGGGGGTGTGGGAGCGCTTTTGTCATGATAACTACGACTCTGAACTTTTAACATGCACATAGGATGGAGGCTGTTAATGGAAAAGAGTGATTTGCTAAAGTGCTGATGAGGGAGAGGGGAGAATTTAAACAAAGCTACAAGCGTATAGGAAAAGTAAGAATTAGTTAAGCTAACAATGAGACCAGTGTAATGTCAAACTACGCAGGGTCCATGAGAGGTCTGATTTACATGAAAAGTGAAGGTGGAAAGTGAGAGGGTGAAAATGGCAATGTGATCAGTTACCAAACCAAACTCCCATTTTACTAACCCTGTCTGCCCCCACCCCTGGAAACTCTGACCTAGCATTGAAACAGCCTGATTGTCAGCAGACTGGCCTGTGAGTGCAGCAGCTCTTTGATACCAGGGTGGGGGGGTGGGGGGTTAAAGAGGAGGGGCAGGGACATGGCCACAAAAGCCTTCTGTCGCAGCCTCGGAGTGGGGTTACCTGCCCTGCTCTTTGCGGTGGGGTCTAATTTCACACATCACATGTGTGCATGAATAAATATAAGCGTGCACATCCAACTGCAAAACCTCTCTCACACACACACACACACACACACACACACACACACACACACACATATATATATACAGCTGCTGCTGTGAGTTTGAAGGGTGAGGAGTGTGCATGTGGTTCCTCAGGGGACAAATGAGGTTTGTTGTCAAGTATTCAGAGCACGATACCAGGACAAAAGCAGCCACATAACCAAAGTACTGGGTGACAGATAGTCATTGTTCTCTAGGAAATGACATAGACAAGCTGGTGGAAACACAGAGATACGTTTCCTGCTATGTAAGGTTTTTTTTTTTAATATGAAGTAGGTCTCAGTCTGGGTGGGAATAAATTTAGCCATCACTTTCACAGCTGCAGCATCTCTCGGAAGTACTGTGTGATATTTGACCAGTGGGATTAAATGAAAACATATGGTAAAATCCTGATTAATCACACTGCAACAAATAGGGTTCAAAATCTGTGAAATACATTTATGAACAGTCTCTATTAAATAAATCAAGACACAAATGTCTCATGAGTTAGAAGCAACTAGATTTGAGATCTGGACAGTGTCTACAACTGCATCCACAACAATATGGCAGAAATCTATGAAGGAAATAGTGTTTATTGAATGACTATGTAATCACTGATTGCAAAACCACATCTTATAAAAGTATGGCAACATGGTGACGGAAAGAGTGTGACGAAAAGTATTGGCTTGTAAAGGGAGTGGTGGGAGAGGAAATGAACCCTGCATTACATTGACAGGAGGTAAGAGAAATCCAGCAGCTGAAACAAAAGCTTCAAAGGTAAATGATCTACAGGAGGCTGAGAGGCAGGACCCTCCCTGTTCTTCAGACAAACTCAATGACAATATAACTCATAATTAATATTCCTTGTCTTAAGTGTATGTGGTCACACCCATAATATTGTTTTTCCAACCACCGCCGGGGATACTATTCCTGATAAACGGTGTGAATTAACTCTTGCTCTCTGACCTTGGCTTCATCATCGTCTTCCCCTTCATGTTTTAGCACTGGGATCTCTGCTTCAGTTGACTTCACTGACTTTTAAACTGATCTGTTTCATGCTTGTTAGGAAGTGAAAGGTCTAGAGCTCTTTTCACCTCCAAAAATCCTACACCTGATGGTGCAGTCACAGGCCGGGAAGAAAGAAGAATGATTTTCTCTCAGTTAAAAAATGCCATGTTTTCTTCAGCAGGTAGAGCTTTGGGAGTGTCCTGTAAATGTAATAGTGTACATGAGCACCTCATACTTAATATCAGAGACGTAGAATTTAGAATATACTGAGGTCATGAATCCAAGTCCCTCATCCCCGAGAACAATTTGACCAGGCACCAATAGTAAAGACTATTTACTGCTTTCAGTTCAGCATAGCTTGTATATTATTTTTTTTCCCCCATGACACCTCTCGGGCTCTTTGAACACCATTTAGGGTTTACATTGAAAAATAAAATTTTCACACAGCATATGTGGACAACAGTCTTCTCCTCACTACCAACAATATATTTGTTTTTTGGCCAAAAAGTAGTAAAAGTCTTACAGCACAGATTTGTACATGAAGGCATATATAACATAAACAAAACAAAGACATTCCCAAATTTACAAAGGATGGGCTTTTAAATTTGATAAATGATCTGACCTCCTAAAATGTTACAACCACATATTGTGTTCAGAGTCATTTCTCTGGTCAAGTACATATAAGTAGATCTAATATTTCATTATCAGTTAAATCTGCTCATTTTTCTTGGTGCCACAGACTCAGTTTTGTTCACCTCATTATTAGCAATTTTCCATATAGACACTTAAGCATAGCAGGAAAAGCACAGGTGAAAATCGTAACATTAATGGCTGCATTGCATTAGGTGTTCAGTATTACGGCTCCCTGGCTTGTCTGGGACACTTAAATATAACAGGGAGTTTAGTTTATGTTATGCTGTTCTCACTATGACAGGTGAAAATGTCTGCTGTAAAAAGTCTCCAGTACTTCAGGCAAATCTCCCAGGAAGAAGAAAATGCAAACAGCAGAAGGTTTCTGAATGTGTGAAGATAATATTGTGTAGGGGTTATTAAGTGTTTTCAATCTAAGCGCTTATGCCAAATGTGTCCAACAGCTATAGACTCTGCTGCCACCTGCTGACAAGAAGTGCTGCATTACAAACAGAAAATACCACAACTGGATAATAATATGACTCCTCAGGATATGCTTTTTCACTGGGTCAGCTGAAAGTCACATTATTTCGTTTCAACCACAAACAACAAGTCTTTTTGTTCCAGGGTCATGTAAATAATAAAATGAAAAATGCAATTTCTGAATAAAAAGTATGAATGGTATTCAAAAGTTGAACACAAACGAAAATGTAAAATTGTTTCTGAACATTTTAAAGTTTGAATAAAGTTTCTATTTGAAAGTATGAATTAGTTGGAAAATCCATGAAAAGATGTGTAAAACTGGACATTTTGAACATTTCATCCATTCATCTTAATGGGAAAAAATGTCAGAAAAATATGAAGGTAGATCCGTACAATCCGTGCATAAATGTGTAATCTGTAAATATAAAACACCTTCCACAAATACAAAAAATAAATTTGCAAATTCACAAGAATATCTTGCAGACATAAAACGAATTTGCAAATTCACTAACAAATTCCACAAACAAAATTATATTATTTTTATTATATTAATACATTCAATTAATTTACAAATAAATGAAAAGCATTTTTGAATAGCATCCTAACATTTACAACTTTCAAACATACATTTGTGAATCAATTTTGTATTTGTGCTGAGAAAAAGCATTTATGAATCTCAATTCTACGCTTGTGTATTTCAATTTTACACACGGAGTTTAGAAACACACTTTTTGCCAGTCTTAACCAAAATCGACTTGTATCACTTGGAAAACAAGTGAGCGTCTGCTAATGACGCCATTTCCGCTTTTCAAAGTAAGAGCACGTAGTCTTCTATGTGTTGTTTTTCAGTCCATTTGCTGTTTACAGCATATTGGCATTTTCTACATGTAGGCTATAATTGGCAGTTATCGTCATTACTCCTGTGCAGTCAGTAGAACAGCCAACTCATCTCTTACAGGTGATAATAGCAAGGCCAGCGCAAGTCATAAGCGAGCTAAATGGCTGATTGGGGCGCCCCTGGCCACCAGGGGGCCCCCAAGAGCGCTTGAAATTACATCGCTTGGGCTCTCGGTTTCACGCTTTGTCAAAGGGTTTCTCCACTGTCTCTGGCTATATCACGTTAGAAATGCCAGACGTTTAGTATTATTGTTTGAATTTTAATTAGCACTATAGCCGTGGCCGATTACCGGGGTTAATTAGACTCATGTTAGGTTTTGTACGCCATCAACCAGCAACAGTCTCCAAGACGCATGCGCGGCAAGCAACGTGGGGGTTTTTTTTATGTGTCAGTGGCGGAAGTCAGTGACAGTTCTCCAGAGATTTATCAGCCTTCCAAAACTTTTTCTACACGCTTTGGTCGGTGATTGTGCATTTTTAAAAAAGCAGGATGTCATTAACTGTATGAGCAACTTATCTCATGGTGCAAAAGTGTCTTACCTCAAAAGTGACAGTAATCTACCAAAATCATGTGTAAAAGAACATTAACGCTAATTACTGCATCTCTGGCAACATTTGAGTGACTCGGAACACATTTAAGCAGTTTCTGCGGCACATGCTCTGCCTCTGCCAAAGAGTGGATGAGGAACGTCCACGACCAGGCTGCAGTAACAAATAGAAGATGGTGACAAGTTCAGGCATACAACTTGATCCAGCTGCAGCACCTCAGCTCGTCTAAAGAAAAAGCCAGAAGAGTATTGGAAATATATGTATATCAATAGTTGTTTCATTTTATGATATCTATTTTTTCCACATTTTTTTTGTCTCAGGGCACTATATCTGAAAAGCTGTGCAATAAAAAGTTTTACATTTTTGAAGGCTACATTCACCTTTTCTTAGTTTTTTTGTTTTTTGAGGTGAAATTGATTCACAAACGCCTGTTCTTGTGCAGCTCTTCAGCGGAGCAAAGTAGGAAAAAAATTAAAAAGAAAATGCAGTAATCCAATTTGCATTTTCATTTTCACATACTCATGGCTGTTCTATGAACATATTAAAATGAAAATTATTAAAATGAAAATTGAAAAGCTGTTGACAATTAATCTTCAAAGACATAACCTGCTCTACAGTGACTATTCAAATAAAATAAGCAAACAGCGCCCACAGTCCATTGCATTTACATTTATGTCTCTACACTCTTTTGGAGTCAGAATCAAAGCAGGATGTCACTTCCTTGCCACTTATTAGTCTGTCTGGGGCAGTGGCAACTGCTTGTTTTACCAGGGCATAAATGACAGTTTTAAGTTGAAGTTGTAAATGTTAGGAATATATTCATAAATGCTTTTCATCTATTTGTATATTAATTGAATTTTAATGGAACTTTGTATTTGCAAATCAGTTTTATATTTTCAAAATATTTTGGTGAATTTGCCAATTTATTTATTGTTTGTGGAAGGTGTTTTATATTTACAGATTACACATTTACACACAAATTCTCGATCTGTTCACAAATAACACAAACAAATCTACCTCCATAGAAAAATCAAAATCAGTATGAAATATATCAAAAAACTGCAGACATCCAATACTGTCCTAATTGAGCTGAACATTTGAAAGTTCGAATGGAGTTTCTGTGTTGAAGCATTTAAGAGATACGAATCAAAAAGACTTTTTGAACCTGAGAACATATAGAGGGATTGCTTTCACAACAATCCCACCTAATGATGGCCATATTCTTCCACTTAATTAACATTAAATCATACAAACGTGGAAAAAAAAATGCAGACACACTTATTGTTAAAATGGACCACTTTACTCTTGCACAAGACATCCATAGAGTACATTTTCAATAGAAAAATAAAATTGCCTGCTTTGGAGCACATTTGAATATAATTGTGGCTCTTTTCTAGAACAACCCAAACCAACATACACAACTCAGAGATGGATTTCAAAATGGTCATGTCTCTGCAGCAAAGATTCCTTCAACAGAACACACATTCATCGAGCTTATTTTTTGGCTCATGTGTAGTTTCCTTTTTCAGAAAATAAGACAGATGCTCGTCACAGTAAAACATGAAGCACAGTTGGTGGCAGCACAGCAGTTGGTGGATACAGTCAGGAGGTGCTGACAGCAAAAAGGTCCAAGAGAGGCAGGAACCATGCATAGCCATGTGTCAAGATGAAAAAACAGCAGAAACCAGTTAAAGTAAGTTAGGCAGAAGGAACTAAATGGGTTTATTTAACACAGTTGTGGTTTAACAGTGGATGAGGACGATTTATAAAGAAATTCTGTCTGAACCACAGAGAACCCCTTCCCACCCTTTTCCATCTAAAATTAGTTTTCTTTTAAATATAGTTTTTGACTGAATTCTCTCACACATAAATAGCATCATTATTGCTCATTAGAAAAACAAAAATCTCTGAAAAGTACAACTCACACATACTGGCATTTAAATCTACAATGTGGCATTTTATTGGCCATAACAAACCTAAAGCAATGGCAAAAGAAAGTTTGCAACCGAATTTAATTTACTTAAAACTATGAAAATAAGCCTTTCAAAGCTTTAAGATAATTAAAGTTATGCAAGGTAAGAAAATTAACTCCTCAGAAACAAATCTATTGTACACAGAAACTGAGGTCAAATTAACACAAGGGAACTAATTCATTAATTTATACATGTACTTGGGAGACAATAGGTCCAAATAAAACAAATTATGATTGTTTAGTGAATATTTACAATTTTTAAGATAATCAGTGTTACAGATTAGCTTCATTTATTTTAAAAGTGTCACTCATTCATCAGCGCCGTTCGTTTGAGACATCCTAATGTGATCACCAGTGACTTCGTCACCAGACTCGTCTACTTCCTGATCCTGAAAGAAAGAAAAAGCAATCAGTGAATGTGAGCTCACTTCCGGCTTCAATGTAAAAATGAAACAGATTAACAGATGTTGTGGTGTTTTTTGAAAATGGTGCACCTTTTTCAGCACTGCCAATAGGCCTTTGACAGTGGACATCAAGGTGTTGGACGTCTTGCTAATGTGGTCGTGGTAGATCGTCCTCTGCTCCTCTGCGGCCTTAAGCGTCTGCTCAGTTTGGCTGAGACTGCTTTTCACCTCCTCCAGCTCCCTGGACAAGGTTTTGTTAGCTTGCTCCAACTGTGCTTTAGCCTTTGCATCTTCATCTGGAATGAAACACAACTAAGTTAAGAGGAAGGGCTACACTCAAGTTAGGTAAACAATAAAGCAGAGTTGACAAGAGGTAGAGTCAGGTCAAAGAAGCTTTTCTACTACTCAAGGATCAGAACGATATACTACACCTAAGGAAAATGGGATTTTCAAGCTGCATAATTTTGGAAATGCTAATCTTATCAACCAAAAGACAAATGAATACAGCCAAATTTAACACGTTTATTAAGTTAGCTTACTAAGTTAAGTGGCAGTGAACAGTTTTAAGTATCTGTGAACATACATTGATCACATTGAATTTCACAGACAATGACATATGAAAGCCTGTCAGAAATAATACTTTTTTTTTTAAAGTATATTTTTTTGGGCTTTTTATGCCTTTAATGGACAGCACAGTGGAGAGTGACAGGAAACAGGGAGGCAGAGAGAGGGGGAATGACATGCAGCGAAAGGCCGTCCGATGCGGGATTCGAACCGGGGCCAACTGCAGCGAGGACTGTAGCCTCTACACATGGGGCGCCTGCTTAAACCACTACGCTACACGACGCCCCGAGAAATAATACTTTTTAAAGAAAGCAAGGAGTTTGAACACCAAATGTCCTGCAAAAATGTAGCTCAGTCTAATAGAGAGCACCTTGGTGTTTGACAATATTAACCTGGTACAGTAACCTGACTACAACAACACAGCCATAAAAATTATAGGCTGCCAACAGAGATCACTGTACAATACTGCTGTACAAGAAACCACTGTCTATTAAAAACATTTTTTTTTTAAAAACCCTCTATTCTGAATTTGAGATGAGGCCTTCTGGATGACTCTATAGAGCATCTCCTGTAAACAAAGACACATACGAGGAATCCTTTGTTTCAAATGCAGCCATAAAAAACAGCCCCATGCTGAGAGATTTGAATTACATAGATTGTAATAACTCCTGCACATACATTGCTGTGATGCCTTTTGTGTTTATTGTGTTAGGATTATTGTGATAATTAGGGAAGGCAAGAAGACATTTAATGTCCCGCAGGGTAATTGAAGTTTAGTATCTTTTCTATTCCATATAAAACACTGTGTTTCTGGACTGAACATTTTAGCTGGTTTCTTTATCACTATCCCTGACTTTTATTATCAAAAACAATATTTCTGAATCCTGTTTTATACACTGTATGTGGCAGTTTGTGGCAATGTGCCAGTCAACGTCCCAACAGAAATCACAGAGGGAAGAATGCTGAATGAAGTGAGACTGGGCTTCTTTGTAGCAAAGCTCAAATTGAGCCAGATCATTGTCCTGATGGACTACTGACACAGAGTGTGGCTTGCAACTCAAGACACAATATCATTTTCAAAGACAACATATGAAGTATAATACAGTTAGGATCATACCCATTTTGGCATCCTGCACCATGAGTTTCTGTTCTATTTCCTCTCTTGCCTTCTCACTCTTCTCCAGTTTCTGCATCATGCTGCCGACGTCGACCATGGCTCCATTATAGACGATCAGATTACCAGACTCACTGGCCTCCGACTGAGCACGAACTTTGGGAGCAGGAAGTAGTCCTCGGTTACCTGACGGAATAAGAGAGAAAAATTTCATAAAGGAAAGAGTTTGCCATATGGTCGCCATTTATTTTATGATGCTTCCGATGTCATGATAGATTTGAAGGTGGGGTATGCAGTAGTTTTTTGGCTTCACTGAGCAAAAATTCCATAACCTCCTTTCAGCATATTGCAGTTCTCCTAGACTAAACACTAGACGTCTGCACCTCCTCTTGGCTCCGTTCTCGGGCTTTAGAAAATCGAGCCGGGAGACGGGAGTCGTGTGTGTGTGTGTGTGTGTGTGTGTGTGTGTGTGTGTGTGTGTGTGGTGGGAGGGATGGGGAGACAGGAGAGTTGCAGGAGTAAGGATATATTTTCAAATTCATTGTTTTTTGGGGTTTTTTTGCCTATTCTAGATTTCTGCCTACCCCAACTTCAAAAATTGTGCCTTTAGCAACATGGTGTTACCTAAGAGGTTTTCTATCTGGGCTTCATTAAAGGAGGGAATAGGTTCATCCTTTCCCCTGTCTGTCAATTTACGGTAGTAACAAGACTCTCTGACCACCGGTTTGTTCAACAGCTTCTTTGTCTGCAAATAGACAAAAAACAACAAGACAGTTTATTTGAGTTGATTTGCACATCCACAGAGAAAAAAACACAAAAGCTCCAGCAGGCAGTGAGTGAGTGGGTAAACAAAGTAAATAAGACAGACTAAGAATCAGGGATGCACAGATCCAGAAACAGACCATGGATATGATTTGGTTTATGTGTGTATGTGTTTTCACCTGAGCACGAGACAAGTGTAGTCCGAGTGTGTACAAGATCTCCTCCAAGTCCCTCTCCAGCAAATAGCCACAGTGGCTCTGGTCAAAGTACACAAACGCCATCAACAGCTCCCTGTTGTGTGTGACCATCTGCTTCTTCTCCTGGTGTAACAAGAACCACATTTACACCAACAACCATGCTGACATGACACCCGTGTCTTAATAATAGGCCTACAACAGAAACTAACCAACCTTGTCTTTAGAGGACCTCTCTTTTGATGACTTGCGGTCGTCCTTGCGGTCTTTCCTGTCTCTGTCATTAGAGTCATCATCATCCTTGTCTAAGAAATAGCAAAAGAAATGTGAATGGGACAGAGTGGGGACAAATAGTGCACGTTAGACAGGTATCTATCAGTGAAATGAAAAGGTTGTTGACTCAACAAGATGTTTGTCAATACTTTTTAAAATCCTATTATTACTTTGAGTGTTTTAGCAGTGTGACCACAAGAAAAAAATAAATATCAAAAACAGAAAGCAATGTTTTTCCCCACATAAGGCCTCAGAAACTGTGGAAATGTTATCCATCACAGGTTCAGCGTGGTGCATGGTTTCTCATCACTGACCAACTCATATTGTGGGAAATTCAAAAATAATCTGTATTTTAAAAAAAAATAAAATAAAAAGGAAGAATGCAGTACCATCATCATCGTCATCATCTGCATCTTCAGCCTCCATGGGGTCGTATTCTTCAGCATTGGCTGCACTGCCATCATCTTCGTTCTCCTCTTCATCACGAGACTCCTCCTTTTTCACAGCCTTTTCATCGCACTGGTTAAAAACAAGTCACACAACTGCATGAAAACACATCATTTGTTGAGCAAATGACAAGACTGAAATCACTTGACAGGTGTGAATGGCTTACCTTCCTCCTATCATCATCATCCTCTTTGGTCTTCTTCACTGCTGGTTCTTCATTTTCCTCTTCTTTTTCCTTCTTTATTTCACGCTTCTCAACCTCTTTCTTTTCTGCCTCTTTTTTGGCTTTCTTCTCCTTTTCCTTCTTGTCATCTTTGGCAGGAAAAGCAGCAAGGGCTTTATATATGCGATAGCCAAAGTCTCTCTGTAGCATCTCGTTAAACAGCTCAGCAAATAGGGAGACCTGGAAAGAAAAAGATAATGGTGTATTACAAACCTGCATGGGCAAAAATGTTGGGTTTATGGCAGTCAAAACCGAGGCTATTGGCCTCACACACCAATTAAGAACATGCACACTGTAATTTCTTAAATTTTTGTTGTGAAGCAGCGTAAAAAAGTTTCACCTCAAAAGAGTGCTCCTTGTTGTCTTCCAGTCTGTAGTCCAGCAGCACACTCAGGGACATGACACTACAGTCAAATTTGCCATTTTTGGCTGCCCAGTTAGGGTGTACGAGGATGGTGGGCTCATCAGGGAGGATGTAGCGCCTTTCTCTCCGCTGGCGTTCAATCTCCTCCAGCCTCTTCCTTTCCTCCTCCTAACAGAAAATAACACTTGAGTTAGAGGAACACTTCATGTGAAATTTAAGACAAATCATAATACTGAAAAGATTGCCAAAACTATTTAATTGTTTTGTACAGTATAAAAAGAGACATCCACATTAGTCCAGCAACATTAACCAAAATGTTGCTTCTACTATATTCTCTCATCTTACCAAATCTTTTCCACAGAAATATTTAGTTAAAGAATTTCTCTGTACCTCTCTGTCTTCCTCAGTGCGAGATGGCTCCTCTTCCTCAGCAACTTTGGTCTCTGGTTTCTCGGGCTCCTTGGACTCCTCCACCTGCTCCTCCACCTTCAGCTGCTTTGTGAGGCGAGCAATCAGCTGCGACTTTAACCCCTTAGAACTTAGAGAGCGACAATCAAGTTCCTTCCGCAGGTCATTTACCTACAAGGAGAAAACAGGAAACAGAAAAAAATATTTAACCTCGGCAAGAGAAGTAGCCGATTCCAACTGATGTGAACTAATTTCTACACATAAATGAATCAATCAAATTTTTATGATGTTACAGGTCCACAGTCAATTTTAACAAGTCTGCCTTGTCTGTTCTCCAGATTCAGCTACACATCTACCTGTCATCTGTACCGAGATGCTCTTATTGAATCTTACCTTCATTGATTTCGGGTCAAGTTTAGCCCAGTGAGTGGGATTACTGACGTCCTTCGATTCATCATCATCCTTCTCCTCTTCCTCCTTGACAGGAAATCATTAAGATAGAGACAGGCAGAGAGAGAGAAAGAGGAGGGATAGGAAACAGTCAGAACAAAACTCATGGCCTTAGTGAGCTTTAAAGTAGATCCGTGCAAGAAGCAAGGTCACATCTGTCTTTCATTGTCTCGTCCTAGTGAGCTCTCGACTGTGTTTAAGTCCACTGCTACTGAAGCGTACACAGGGAAGCTCTCTAGCTCTTATGAAAACCAACAGAAATGCCCCCCAGCTGCCAATCAATCAATCTGTGGAACACAAAAAAGGTAAAAATCAATGAGAGGTGTGTCCAAAAGGTGTGTAGGTACATCAGGTGAACTGAAGGGCTCCAAACGGAGTGAGGATAGGGTGGCCCTACCATGGTCTATGGCTGGGGTATTGGGTATTGCCATTTATGGGTTTTATACACCTACGTCAGATAGGAGCCATCTGTCCTTCTGTCCAACCAACTGCCCTGGAAAAACCAAATTCTACATATAGTCCAAATGAGAATGTAGAATCCAACAACAAGAACAGACAAGAAACAGGACTTAGGGGGAGGTTCTCTTTTCGAAGTCAGACGATATCAAATTGATGTGAAAAATCATAGAAATACACATTTCTACAACAAACACATTATTTACATGCAGCTGACTCCACAGATTCCAGTTTTAAGAAGAATTATGGATTCCAGTGTTAAAAAAAGCACCACTGGTTAAAATCTGGGAAACTATTTGAGATCATTGCTAAACCAATTCGCAAGCACCAAAAATGAAATCAGGTTTTGCAAGCATTTTTTTCAAGTAATGCTCAACAAAATGTCAGGATTAACATGAATGATTACACCCAGATTAGCACCCAATTATGAGGTGTCTAAGGAACTGGAAGCTGTTTTATCAGTTGCAATCGGGGCCTACACAACACAACCTAGTCTCACTGCTTCCACTGTATGTGTCTGCTCGATGTGAGGGAAGATGGGAGTGCTGATGGAGGAATGGAGGAGTTGGAGCAGAGGAGAAGGGATAAGGTGGAGGAGTAAACAGAAGAAGCCTAGGTGAGGTTTGGTGGAACAATAATCTGCCTGTGTTTGTGTGCGTGAATGGTGAGGTGTGCTTTGTGTCTGATGTGTATCTGGGGTTTGTTTTTTGTAATTCCTGTGCCTTCCTGTGAGAAGCGGAAATGAGAAGAGAGGGATTAGCGGTTCAGTGCCTGTTCTCCATCCGCCTCCTTTCGCTCGGCCGACAGCTTCTCAGCCAGCTGCTCCCGGAGTCGCCGTGACAGCACCTCCCACTCTGAGCGGGTAGGAAGACAATGCCAAACATCCGGAAGAAACAAAACCACTGTCTCCACATGAGCAGGGACTGTCCGCCCCTTGTGTGTCTCCTCCGGCCGATGATAGCGAATCTCTGCAAAACGATACCTGTCGCAAAGGAAGAGGGTGCATTGGAAAGAAACATTCTGGTCAGGGCACAGTATAAAGGCATGCCTTGCTAAGGCGAGCCTTCTACAGCTACTCCCTCCCATTAGGTCACTGAATGATCGTACACATCATTACAGTGACCCTCCCATACAACACACAGCATAGACAAATGGACCCAGTCTGCTGCTCTCCAACTGTTGTCACAGGTTACGCCAGCCATTTTGAGAAAGTTGACAGACAATCACATAAAATAAATCACACCCCCAAATTCATCCCCATTATAGCTTCAGCCAATTGTGGATGAGTGTTCTGCATTTAACCTAGGATACACTTAACGCACTACATTAGGGTTGTGAGAGAGAGAGACAGAATCAACAAGACAGTGAAAGCCAGTTAAATATGTAAGATATTTAACAGAAAGAACAGAAAAATAAATAAATAAAAATTAATGGCAGTGTCTTCTGGTCCAGGCTACTGCTTCCAGCCACAATGTCCATGCGTTTGGTTTTTCATCACAATGAAATATGCATATATATGTATAGTGTGACAGAAAGAGAGGGCCAAGACGACAACACACAAAAGGCCAAAAGAACATTGCACAACACAATAAATAATAGGTAGCAAATTAACAACACAATAATCATTGATATAAAAAGGAAACAAAAAATATCACCCAAAATGTTCAGAATGAGATTTAGTATAGAGGTAGTAAAATAAACAGCATATTATAGATGCTCAATTTGGAATTTTAGTACCAGCAGAGTTAATAGGTTTAAAAAGAAACACAATCAATAAGACAAATAAATACTGATGAGAATAGCAGCTCTTACCACTGAGTGCACAGACTAAGGTCTATTCCTGTGAGTGCCTTGCAACAGCGTATGGCTGTCTTTATGAGGACTGAGGGATCCTTCTCTGGGTCAGCTCCATCCAGAGAGGGAGACCAGTGACCGCCAATGGCCATGGCCTCATCTTTACCTCTCATTCCCACCAAAAACTGAAGGAGAAAGACAGACGGTACAAAGGAGAGCCACAGAGTACAGGTTAGGTGGAAATGGGGAATATGGACAAAGGAGTGTGGAGAGTAAAAAGAGCAAAAAAAAAGGATAGAGACAGAAACAAACAGCTCAGCAACATGTCCAAATAACCATACCTCTGAGGAACCAAAACCAAAAAAGATAAAACCGCCAGGGTCATTTACACATGGCAGCCAACATCAGTCAAGAAGCTTCCACACTGCAATTGCTCAGCAATGGAATAGGATCATTACATCACTGTCAGCTCATGTGCATGTTACTAGCAGGAAAAGGATGTGATGTACCTTAATAAGTCTAGCAGGATGTTGGAAGGAGTCTCTCATTTCCTGGGGGTCTTCTGCCAGAGCACAGGACTTGTGGTAGAGCTCCTCTATACTGGGATTAGCCAGCAGCATCACCTGAACCATGTAGACACCACATTAACTGTTTAGTAACCATCTGAACTGGAGACATACTTCTCCCAAATGTATATAAACATCCTGGTGTAGGGATAAAGAGAGGTGGTTCTTGGGTAACTGAAGCAGACCTAGCACCACAATCCCTAGCATATACACCTCAATCACCTCAGCTACATGTTGTGCATTACTTTTTTTGTTATTTTGCTTATTTAAAAAGGAGTGAAAATAATTAATAAAGGCTCTTACAACTTTATTTGTAAGATATAAAAACATGGGACTCCTCCTCTTGACATCTGCAGTTTGTTGTTGCCCACTGCATTGTACCGGAGGCACCATAGTGTAGTGTATTTATTTATCATACCTTAGCACTGTAGGTGTGGTTGGCATCAGGAGGGTCAAGCACAGCTGTATTCTTGACTAGAGGATCCACCTCTTTGTGCATGATGTGGAAATTACAGGCATTACTAAACAGGAAGGGGCGTGTCAGAGGAAAGGCATCCACCCAGGTGAAGACAGCATCAAAGAAGTCACTGGGAATGTAGAGGCTCTGATAGCGCCTCCTCAGCTCCATCATGTCACAGCTGGAGCTGGAGAATACACAGAGGACAGCCACTACCTCAGCAATACATACTAGCCATATTGTACAGTGCCTGACATTTTACACCACTATGATCTATTTCCAGCTACGCAGCATGAATCACTGAAAAGATTGTACTCACCCATCTAAGCTGAACTTGGAAAACTGGACAGTATAGCGAGGCACAACCCTGCGAGGCCGTCTTGGTGAGCGGTCACGTCTCGGTGAGCGGTCCCTGGAGCGTTTGCGTGTAGGTGAGCGCTCTCTCGATCGCCTGCGTTCACGGTCTCTGTCTCGGCTAATGAATTAAGTAAAAACATTAAGATGACTAATGACTACTTACTAGTAGCAAGCAGAATTATACACGACAGTGACACAAGTAGCACCTAAATGCAAAAGGTAGTGGAAAGTATCAGATGTTCTTGAGTGTTATCTATCGCCGTCTCACCTGCGTTCTTCTTTAGTCCTGAGGATGAGCTCAGGGCCTCGATCATTGCGACTGGGGAAACGAGGTGGAGGTTCAATCCGTCGGACAGG
Organism: Seriola lalandi dorsalis; assembly: GCF_002814215.2. Classification (NCBI taxonomy): domain Eukaryota; kingdom Metazoa; phylum Chordata; class Actinopteri; order Carangiformes; family Carangidae; genus Seriola; species Seriola lalandi. The sequence continues at coordinate 681,768 of NW_019524838.1, read as the reverse complement.
CTGCGGCTGTGGCATCATCCTCACTGGGGGCTGAAGCAGACCCCCCGTAAACACATCTACAGACAAAAGACATAAAGCAAAGCACCCGCTTGTTTAAAACCACTCAAAGAAAACACACAGACAGCTTTGATTTTGTGATCCACGTTGTACCAAAGTGATAATCACAACTTGTCTGACTGCTTTATATCCAACAACAGAAAAATGCAATCAACAAATTTTTAACCTTTGGGCGGAGGCTGTGGCAGCAGAGGCTGAGGAGGGTTTTGGAGGAGAGGGGCCAGAGAGGCAGCAGACAGCTGGGCCTGCAGGAGGGAAGGAGGGGGAGCCTGGGCCGGAACACTGAATGTGGTTGGGGGAGGTAGCGACTGCAGCATGGTGGGGGCTGCTTTCATCATGTTAGGAGCTTGAGGTTGGCTCTAGAGAAAAGGAGAAAAGTAAAAATAAAAAAGGTTAGCACACGTTGAGAGGTAGACCTGAAACAATCTTTAGATAACATGCCATTGACTGCACAACAGTTAAGATGATGAATTCTACAAAATCTTGGCCAGTGGCTGCTTGAAAGAAAGAAGCTGGGAGAAGGTCTGAAAGTCTGCTTGGATGAAACAATTGTAGAAATCGTATCAGAAGTGCCCTGTTAGGTCGTCCTAATCAAAGAAAACCTGGTGTGAAACAAAATCTCAAGCCAGAGGGCGTCTGGGTCATCTTAGTTTTGCTATGGGACACAGCCCTAATCTCAGAATGACTTCAGATGAATCTGCCGAAAAATAATAATCAAAGTTTTAACCTGTTTGGAGCAAAAAACAAACCTTTACATTTGTTTATCAAACTTTTTGCATGAAGAAAATAAGAGGCATCAAGAAAAAGTGAGGGATAAAGATACATTCTCATTACTTAGTATTGACTTCTATACTTGTGTCATATGAGATTATTTTACCTGAAGCCAGATACAAGCTTCTGTATATTAATGTGTCATCTTCCTAAAATAGTATGTCTTGTCATCATTTTAATATTTGTCAGCTCACATATTTTAACAGAAGTTAAACAGTTGATGCCTGGCTAACATTTAACTTGTCAACACAGGAATGTGTGAACGTCTCTGTGCCTGAGTTGGAGATAAATATTGTATCACAGTATTAGCATTTCACAGTGTACTCCATGTCATTTTAAGGTCATTGTGACAATATTTCTTTTCATTTTTGCTCAGTCACAATGAAGTAGCATCTGCTATTTTGAGTTTCATGTCCAGTCTATAACCTGTATCAAGACAATAGGAAACATATACATGGTATTAAAACTATATATATCCCACTGCCTGGTAAGGCACTGATTCAGTTGGTAAAGTACTGATTTGTGTTGCATTTCAAAACAAACTGTGACAACCAGGATTACTGCAAACCAACACAGTTTCTTGAAATGTATTTTTGAGAACCACTCCGCATTTACAGTGCAGTGTTACAATGCAGTTCTACAAATTCACTGCATACTGTTCCTGGCATTACTTAAAATATGGTGAAATTTAATTTGTATTTATAGCAGCTTTTTCTGAAGTCCCTGTCATCTGCAATGTCCCCTGTAGAGAAATTTACTGATTTTAGCATTAAGACGCCAAAAGTGCAAAAACACCTCTGAAACAAAAATAATAGCTCAAGCAATATTAGTTTTTTTTCCCAAACAACATAAATATAATCTGGGTAAAAAGACTCATCTACCACAAAAGTACATTCAAAAATGTATAATGAAGCAATAGTATAAAAATGTTTCTCTGTAAGACACATTAATGTACCTTAAAATAAAGCAATGTATCGTTAAACCACAAAAAAATCTGGTTCTATCCATTTGGAAACAACAGCAAACTAAAATAAGCAAAAACTGGAGTTAAGAATAGATGTAACTGCATAAATTTCACCATGAATATGTTAAGCAAGAAAGCCAAGCAGCAAAGAAACCAACTGAGTAAGGAGAAGGACCAAAACAGCATGTGATTCAGGGCTTGGGGGTTACATTTTGTCTGTTGTCCGCAGTGGAGTGCATGTCTGAGTAGCGCAGCTGCATCCCTGGCTCATTGTAAAGGCTGCCGAGCTGTGGGGAAGCTTGAGGTAAAGGCTGAGGCTGCTGCTGATGCTAGGAGGGATTGAAAACACAACAGTCAATAAAAGACAGAGAGGTACGGAGATAAGATTAAATCTGAAAAAACTTAATATATTAGGACTCTCCTCAGACTAAGACAGATGAGTTGTCCAGGGTTTAATTTGAACCTGTGAATTCCATTTTTGAATATTCACAATTCAAATAGATGTGTTATCATTTTCACCATTTAGCCTCTGTCACAGAAGCAAGTCAAGAAATGTTCCAATGTTTACTCAGATCAGTAAAGGCAAAGGCTAAAATTAACTGACACAAACAGACAAACATAAAGAACAGAGAGATTTTCAGATTAGAAGACACTTCCTGTCTTTTTGAAGTACTAAATTGGGGAACATTTTTAGGTCACATTTTGTCTGACCTAGTATCAGTGGGACTCAAATCATCACGTACATGCAACTACATAGTAACTATGGATGAATTAAATCATTGAAAGACAAGTGTGTTTTTCCATTTCTTGTAGCAGACAGGGCAACTTTAACACAGTGAAGTAAAAACACTAATGCTGCGCTGACTGCAGTCATAATGATACCAAAAATCAATCAAGTCAGCAATAATTTAAGCAAAAACCCCCAAGTTGTTGTTTAATGTACAAAACAATGTTAATCTTGAGCAAATTTGTGAAACATCCGAGTGTTCTCACCGACTGGTTTGCTAGCTGAGGTAAGGTCTGGATGCGTTGGGCGTTCCACTTGAAGGGCATATTTGGGTTGTACACGGCTTCCACTAGGACCCTGTCACCCACCTGGGGGGTCTTCCCCTTTACAGCACTGAAAAAATATATTTTAAAAAAGCATTTGCACATGAATGGACATCTCTATATGTCAGGTCACATCAGTTTCAAATTGAAAAAGCTGCCTGTATACAAATAACACTGCCAAATAATGGCCTGGGAAATGACTTGGGCTGGGTAACACTGGCATATGAAAAAGACAGTATCAGTGTAATGCATACAGTGAAAAATTTATAGCCAATGACACTGAGCATTTAACTTGTCATTCCAACTACAAAATCATTTCCACAAGATATACAGTCTGAGAGATGCCAAGGGACATAATCTATTTCACCTTAGCTGAAAGAAGACATCTTCATCTACAAAGCCAAATGTGTCATGTAGCTTGTTGACAACACCAGTGAAGACTCGCTGCTTTTGTGGCTGCGTCTGCTGTTGGTGACTTGAACGTGGTGTTGGGTAGGACACAGTAATCTGGGCTGTCTGCTGGGGATTGGAGAGGCTCAAGCTGGTGGGCAGAGCGACAGGGGGCTGAGGGTAAGGAATAGAGAGAAGGATTTAAAAAAACTGCCATTCTGAACACACTTTGGCTGCATGTCTAAACCCAGTCACTGAATACCATAGTCACTCTGCAAGAATGCAAAAGAAGACTTTCTGATGGCAAATCAAAATCTTGGTCTTATTAACAAAATACAAAAGCATTAACAAAACTGGTATAACCCTCCCTCTTGCTCAAGGCATGCTGGGATAGACTTCATCCTCTTGTGACTCTGAACATAAGGCACGCATATAAATGGATATACAGAGAAGAAAGATACATATGAGCTCACTGAGTAACGCAGTTAATTCAACCCCAACTGCAAGCCTGAGTTGGCATCTTTGAAAAGACAAACAATACACAGAATGTGGCAAATAGATGTGTGTTTTTGCACATTACCTGAGAAAGCAGTGCCTGTTGAGGCTGTGGGAGCTATGAAGAAAAAAGGAAAACAGAAAATACCAACAGTAAATATTTTGTTGACTTTATACAACAGATTTGCTCACATTACAGCACCCCACCTTGTGCTGTTCTGACTGTCCCTTACAGACGACTGTTGTGTGTTCACTAATGGATTTTGCTGGTTGAAACAAGATCTATTTAGTGCTGCATAAAAAAAACTTGAGTAGTTGTATCAAATTACATTTACACAGCATTTTACCTTCAAATTTTTGCTGCAAGAGAAAACTGCTTAGTTATCAAAAAATATGTAACACTAAAGGACAGGGAAAACTTGATAATGATGATTTCAGCAGTGAATTTAATCTCAATTTAAAAGCCTGCAAAGGGACATTATCAACAGGCAAATCAACGCTTGGGGAATTTTGAATCTAGTGCTGTATGAACTCACCTGTGCTCATTTTCCCAACAACACTTTAATCTTGTATTTTGCTGACACATCACAATACAAAGCCACCATAGAAATCTAAATAATGGTTTCCAAATAAATCAAGAGTGTGACACAAAGCAAAATGAGCCTATGTCTCACCTGATGAGGTACATTGTACAGTTGCTGTTGAGGGGGTTGCTGGGGAGGTTGCTGCTGTTGCTGTTGTTGCTGCTGTTGTTGCTGCTGCTGCTGATACTGCTGGAGAGCTGTATTGATCTGAGACTATAGACATTAAAAAGAACATGGAAGAGATAATAGATGATCAAACAGTGTTAGATGTGACCATGCCAAGATGCATAGATTGCTGACCATGCTGCTGAGTACCTTACTGTGACTGACCTGCTGTAGTGCCGCTGCAGCAGCTGCTGCAGCTTGCTGCTGCAAGGCAGCAGTTTGCTGAGACAGCTGATAGTTTGCAGCAGACTGGTTGCTGAGAGAGGCTGCAGCTAAGGCTGACTGCTGAGAGTAAACAGAGGGAGATGCTCCCAGAATAGATGGCTGCTGCACACCCAGAGCTGCAGAGAAGGAAAATAAGGCATGAAATTCAGAGATGTGTGGAGAAATTGGGAACAATTGTGTAAAACAACATGGGGGAAATATGGTGGCAGGTGTAAGAGTCAGTGAGATTAAGTCCTTCTAACCAAAAGAGTCTTTATGAGTGTAATGTGCGCCTGGTAAAAAAGTAAATGAAATAGCCCAGACCCTCTGGTTTGGTATACTTACAGTGCAGGCTGTTGAGGTCAAGAGACTGTCCTGAGTGACCCGGCTGGGACACCGCTGTGGTGGCAAACTGAGTCGCCCAGGGCGGATTCTTCTGTCCCCCAAACTGGGCCATGACTCATGTAAATTGAGAGCAGTCTCTACTCACCAGACCAATGCTAGTTACTAAAAACAAAACAAATTATAAAATGAGGTATATTATAAGGAAGTCCACCAGATAATAAGGGTCAGAGAATTTTGATCATTTGTGCACCTAAATCAACATAACAAAAACATTATATTATGACATAGAGAAGGTTTGGGGTATCAAATTCGATGAATCCCTAGCAACCCCTTTTTTTTTTTTTTTTGCCTTGTCCTGTCACTGTCTACTTGACAATGCAAAGGTGCACAGTGAGACGTGTATGCCTTTGCAGCCAAAGATAGCCATCACTGAATAAACAAAGACCAACATCCAAGTCAGCATAAAAACGAGGCAGTACCAAGGGGAAAGGACATAACTTTAGGTTATGAATGCGACAGCTCCCCCCTGATTTTAATGAATTTATATTTAGAAGAATTTATGCACTTTAGTAAAAGAAATATATTTTACTGCTTCACGGCTAGCATGTTGTTAACACTGACTGGAAAAGCCACAACAACCTTTAACTTTAGCTAGCTCCTACCGTTATCTTACAATAACTCAACGATATTAGCCTAACAAGAGGAACTAAAATAACTGAGCCATTTTAGGGAACGAGATAGTACTTGGGAAGAACAAATGTTTCATTTGTAGACACGAAGTATCAGGACATAATACCCTTAATTTCTGCAGTGCTCCGTAGATTAGTGAGATAACCGCTGACACAGCAGGCTGGCTAACGTTAGCCACTTCAATTGACAGTAGGCTAACGCTAGCTAATGCTGTTATTGTTGTGGTTAACAGCGACTGACAAACATTCTTTTAAGCTAGGTTATTGGGTCTTCGTCAACACTGTTAAAACGTTTCTTGTTTAACTACAGTCGCGTTAAAGCACAGCATGGCTGCTGTAACACACAGGTGCTATATACACAGCTAGCTAAAAATTAGCATCTGCACGTCGTTAGCTTTGTTGCCAGATTAGCCTCGTGCTGGATTTATTATCGAGTGAGGCCCAAATTAACGTTGGCTGCCAGTTAGCGCTGAATGTTTTAAACGCATAAAATAAACTGTCATCAGTGGTAGCAAGTCTCTTGCATGCAAATGATAATTGCACTTTAAATGAACATTAAATTTTCAGATTAACCAACGTAGAACGATATTCAGCTTACCGCTGTCCCCTGCACCGGCCGATGTACACACACTCTGCGCATGCGCAAGATGCAGAGCCGGCCCACGCTCAAGGCGTAGATGATTAGAAACTATTGGTTTATCTGTCTAACCTGTCAAATAAACTGTCCCTGTGTGCCCGTACCTCCAGAACAGGAGTGAAAGAAGATTAAGATTTTGTGTCGCAGTCCTTTGCCTACAACTTATATTTAAATATAAAACTAAGCAGGCTGTGTATTGCCCTGTATCCTGTAAACATGCATATACTGTACATAAACCGCCTCTAGTATGTATATTAAGTAAATTAATACATACAATATTTATTCCAGCCTAACTAAAATTAATGGAGTGTAATACAACAGTGCTTCACTGAATCATCCCTTCATGAAGGTTATGTTTTTGCTGTTTTTTTGTTGACACTGTGTTTAAAAGGTGCTAAATCAACTGTATGATCATTTTAGAGGCTTCAACTTGTGGTGCTGTTGATCTGTATTGCTTTTTACAACGGTGTGTCTTTTTTTTCAGCCTGCGTTCATTGATTTGAATGGGGTGGACAAAACAATAGGACCACATGTCAACAGAATGCAATGCAGGGCAACAGCACCACAGACTAAATCCACCAAAATAATCATGCAGTTGAATCAACACCTCTTTAACAGTTACAACAAAAACTGCACATTGAAACCTTCATGAAGGAAAATTCTGTCTGAATGCATATTATTGTATGTATGTATTTACAGAGGAACCAGAGTATATCTTCTAGGCATAAACATACTTGGACAATAAAGCTTTTTCTGAATCTTCCTGTACCTATGAGTACCAATTCATTGTATTTTTCTCTACCCACATAGAACATAATGATACAAGTCACACTTGCAAGAAAATAACAATAGCAACAATGATATAAAAAGGGAATCAACAACAAATATTTGCTTTCATACTGTTAACTTTGTTTAATGTGATACAGTAAATCTTGTGAGTGGAGCACAAAGCACATAAATAGCATACAGATCTTTTAGGATGCAAAACTTACTTCTGCATGATGAATAACTGCAGACTTGATAACACTTTATTTCAATTATTGGTAATGCATTAACAAGAAAAAACTCTTAAGTTCTCTTTCCTTTAGAATATGATGAGGACAACTGTTACACCTTATCAAATCTCCATTCTGAATGACCAGAACCAAAAACTCTCCATCCTATGAAAATATTATTTCAAAATATACAGTATCTTTAAGAAATAAATACAACAAAACATTTACAGCGATCACAGCAGTCCATTTTTGTTTGCATACAAAAATGACTGCATCTTCTGTATACAGGTATACAGCATATCTTCTTTCCTTGGTAACAGGGGCATACAGTAAATTACATTTTGAACTCTAAACAGTATATGCACACAAAATAGCAGGAAATAATTTTGTGTCTTCATTCTCCCTTATAATGATAATTAGTGGAAGTAATGCATAGCTGTGTTTTTATACAGTGAAACATGTTTCTTCTAACAAAGTTCATGAGTGTGTTGGTCGAGGAAGTTTTTATTCTTGTAATTTACGTTCCAGCTCTGAGAAAACCTTTGCATTGACTTCATCCACTTCATCTTCCACCTGGGCAAATAAAGACATTTGACAAAATGTTAAACGTGACATAAAAGTCTGGAAAGACTATTATATTCTATACTATATTCTAGTATGCATGACAAAAACCCAACTCAGTAAATTAGCAAGTAAGTAAATCATCTTTTCTTTCATCATTTTCCTCAACTCCAGTCACTGAAGCTGGAAAACTGCACCCACAGATTGAAAAATTCCTGTTGGGTTAGATTGCTCAGCCTTGATGGTCCAAAACTAAAAATTAAAACGAGATCCTGTATATGCTTATTTAAATATCCACATGCTAACTTCTGGAACCAATCCAAGCTTGAGACAGTGAAGCCTGATTTCAAAACAAAAATCTACACCAATCTCTGCTGAGCTACAAAAACTAATCAGCTCCAACTCAAAAACTATACAGCCTGTCTCACATTGCACAACAGATCTTGATAATCACCTGTTCCACATTGTCTACTTCTGGGATATAAAACTGCAGCATGTTCTGAATCCCATTCCTCAGGGTGACTGTAGAGCTAGGACACCCTGTGCAGGAACCAACCAGCTTCAGCTTGACTGTACCGTCCTCAAAACCCTTATAAATTACATCACCTCCGTCCTCCTGCACTGTAGGCCTTGTTAAGTGAGAGAAACCATATCATGTTGTACAGAACAAAACAACAAAAAGCACAGACAGATTAAGAGTGTTATCGCAGTACAGTACAATTAACATCACTTCAATGAGTGCTGAGTAGAGCAATATGATAGAGGAAATATTTGATTAGGACTGAAATAATAACTAAAACACATGAACTATCAAACAATGAGCTTTCCATTTGGAACAGACAAACATAGAATACAATGATTACATACACTGTTCTCAAAGTTACTAGTTTTGTACCTGATTCTTGTGTCCAGAAGCTCCTTTATCATGGATACAATATCGTCATCATCTTCAGAGAGACCTACAGTACAGAAAATGTACAGTGTGGAGATTTGCATGTCACGATATACAATGAAGCAGCTGCATAACTTATGGATGGTCAAAATGGCCACGTTGTATACTCACTGCTTTCATTGTGAACTGCCCCTGTTGTTATCGGGTCACCACTCTCAAAGAACTTAGCAATGGCGTCCAAAGCATGGCGTTTTATGTCTGTCCATTCCACATCTTCATCTGTCTGATGGGACACCAAAGATCTCATGCATGTTTTATCTCTCCACAAAAATTTCAAAGCAATAAAAATCAAAGTGACAAGGTATAAACGTGCATTTAGTACTTACTTTAGTGACTGTGATGAAGTCAGGTCCAAAGAACACACTTTTTACTCCTTCGATTTCAAACAAGACCCTGGAACAAAGACCTTATCATGTTATTGTTCAACAAAAATTTCAAACATACCATGACAGTGTGAAGTCTGTGTTCATTTTAGTTCATTTAATGATAACAACATCCACTTGTGCTGTCTTTTATCCCTAATGATTGCACTGTTTTACGATGTTTTCAGTGTAGTCGTGACAAGACAAAAAGTATCTGCAAAAGTATCATGTAGTGTAATTGTCAAAGTGTACATTCATCACATCTCCTGTATGTACTCTTCAACCAAGCAACCTCATCACTTTCAGAACCTGGAGACACAAACATGAATAGCTCAATGAAGATAATATCCATTGTCTAACTATTGCTCGTTGAATAAAAGGGAATTAGAGAGCTGCACACTTCTAATTGTGAAGTATTTATCTAAAAAAATTAATTCATCTGTTGGAAACATGGATCTTCATAAGTTCAAATAAATGGAGTTATGAATGTGAATATGTGCCTGGGTGAAAGGAGTGTGCCTTTTACCTCAGTTTTTTTTTTTTTTTTTTTTACACTAAGATTTCTAACATGACACATGCAATTAATGTGTAAAATACACACATATTTCTTGTCCTGGTGTTGAGTCCAAATCTGTAATAGGGATTCCTGCCTCACAGGGACTGGAAACAGGGTGTAACCCTCCTTTTAAAATGTCTATTTTGTCAAATTAGAAACAGTTTCTATGTAAATATGACAAAGTACAGTAAACTTGTCACCCAACCTGGCTAAAGATGAACATTCAGCTGAGCTTGGAGAGGGAAAGTCAATTGTCCCACTTCCAAGGACAGGTTTACCAGGGAGAAACTTCAAGCTTCTGGGGTTTGGAGTGTCTTGAGTCTGGATGGACAGGTGTCTTACTGAAAGATATCATGAAAATCATTTCTTAGTAAAGTTCTATGTTGTTTTTTTTATTTTCTACATAGCAGTATCATTGAAAGACGAGTTGACAGAGGTGAGTGAATTTATTATGGTCATGGTCTGATTAACCTCATATTGGTCACCTATTGACCACCACTCTACATGACAGTTTCATTATTTACCCAGGTACCCAGAAAACCAGGCAGTACTCTACAGTTGAAAATACAATACATTCAATTAGTTGACCGATTTTAGTCAATTTCTTGGCAGCAATTCTGATAATCAAATAAGTGTTTAAGCCCAAACAATGGATTCTCACTTGAGAAGTGTGTGGTTCCTCTCCCAAGCTGAGTCTGAACTTTTCTGGAGCTCTTGGTCGTGCACTGTGAGTGGTAGGAGCTCCTGGTCTTGTCTGGAAACCTTACAACGTAAAGAGTATTGCACAATGTCTGTCAGTGAAAACAGGACTTCAACTCGTTCAATGCTTAAGTCAGGATTAAATAGTAATGTCGTGTTGATGGATGAAAGCAAATGTTTGTCAGCTCAGGGTTTTGACGTATATACACACCTACTGACTAACCAGACGTTTAATCATTTTATTGACAATGAAGCTTACAACTGGCTAACGCTAGCGGCTAACAGATATACATGGGATTAGGAGAGACACACATACAAAACCGAAGACGATAAAAGGTGGAAACAGCTCAACTAAACTAGCCGTATCGATATATCCTCCTGTACACGGGTGGATGGGATTAGTGACAAACCGTTGCTTAGTGTCGCACTTTGCTTGTTAGCTGATAAGCTAGCTATAAGCATCATCTCAACCACACGCCGGCACGCCAAGTTTAAAACTAACACAAGCATTAAAACTTGTCATATCAGCAGGACAAAATAATACGTGACAGATGTAGAAGTTCAAACCTTAAGTGAGTCGTATTTCTTGCTCGTAACAACTGGTGAAGACCCCATCTCAAGTGTGCCGCCATTTTGTTTGTTTTGAAAATGAGGACCCCGTGTGGTCGATAGAAAATCATCCTGATCACATCCTCATCTGACTCTGGTACTGACCTTTATTTAACTTTTCGCTGAAACACTAATTTATCAGTTATATTACGAAAAAATAAGTAAAACTATAATAAACTAAAATAGTTAATTATTGTGTTGTCATTAACAGTGCCTTATTGGCTTTTTTTTTTTTTTATTCTCTTAACTGATGCATGTGGAGCTGGCCTAGCCTGACACTCCATCTTGCCACAAACTGCTCTGTGTTGGTGAATAATAAAAGATAAAATGAGGACAGCTGTTGCCTTACCAGCCAGGGTGGGATTTATTATCCCAGCGCTCCTTGTGTAAACATAGTATAAAAAAAGAAAAAATTGCCAAAAACTCTGTGTTGTGTTGGTGAATAATAAAAGATGAAACTAGGACAGCTGTTGTTTTGGCAAATTCTTGGCTTATTCTCCCAGCACTCTGTGTGTAATACAATCAGTACAGCAACTTCTCATGACCAGGTTTCTACATGCACACCTCTCATCACCGGAGCCTGACGAAAGTGACAGGCCAAAATGCCAAAAGGTCACACAACAAGAATACAATTAATAAAATAAAAGCTCCTCAAAAGAAATATATACAAAATGAAATATATACAAAGAAAATAATAACTCCTGCTCAGAAACAGATTTTTGGTGATAAATCTATTACATAAATACATGGGTTACTTATGGTGGCGAATGAAGTACCTAGAGCTACTTAAGTATACCACAGTGTAGAAATACCCTGTGACAAGTAAAAGTCATGAATTCATAATTTTACTTTATTAAAAGTACAAAAGTACTAACACCAACCTATACCTTAAGTACCACTAGTAAAAGTACGCATTGTGCAGAATGGCCCATTGCAGAATATTGTATATTGTATTGTATTATTGGTTTATAATTCATGAACCTCATTTTATTACTGCAGTTGGTAAAGGTGGGAGTCATTTAAATTACTTTATACAGGGCTGGATGGCTTGTGAATTTGTTCCCAGGTATCTTATAATAATAATAAATTAACAATGAAATCATAATGTACTGTATTTGTTGAGTAAATATTGTATTATAAAGTTTACAAAGTAACTGGTAACTAATGTTATCAAATAAATTGAGTGAAAAGTAGAATATTTCCACATGAACCATTGTGGTTTATATACTCAAACGACAAGTATTTAAAAATTTCAGAAAGTACAGCGCTTGACTAATGTACTAGGTTCCTTTCCACCACTGAGACTATATCCCAGGGTTGTTTTTCTCACAATAACAGCACTTTCACTAAATTACAACTAACTGTCCTACATTAGAAATTTTACCAATTATATTTTACACACATATAACCTTAATCTGCAAAGTAACCAGTAATTATAGTTGTTTAATGAATGTAGTTATAGGAGTGGAAACTAGTTATTTCCCTGTATGTATTTCAGAAATATAACCCAGCATAAAATAGAAATACTCAAATAAAATACAATTATCTCTGGTATGAATGTACTTACTTTCCACCAACAAAGTATGTTTCTCAAGTCATTCAAAGCATTTCTTATGTAACTGTGATTATAGAACTAACAGAACTACTGTTTTGTCAAAAAAAACCTCTTTAAACCAATGTCTGTGCACACAAACACATACATCTGAAAGAGTTCATATTTCAAATGCAGAGCTTCCTGGTAGTAAAACAGTGCAGTATCTGTCTTAAGATGAGTCTGTTTGAAATGAAAAAACAATATCGCTCAGCTTTAAGAAGGCCAACCCCATGTTTCCCAACATGTGCTCTGATAGAGCAAGGTGGTGCTCCTAAGGAGTGGCAGAGAAAGAGAGACTCTCCCATAAGGGGGCTGTACTCTGAATGGTGGAAGGTTATAACCACCAACAGGAGCACATTTGTCTGAAGAACCTGAAACTGAACTATACATACATCATATATTATACAGGGTTTTATTTTTAGTTCTAATATTAATCTTGCTATGTTGGTATGAGGCTGACTCCATGAGGACTCTATGAACACCTGAAGAGATCTACTGCTGAGTGAGTGAAAAGGCACCAGGACTTAAGAAAAACCCATTTTAATTTGTTGTTTGTCTTCCTCGACATGGTGTTCTGGATTCTCTTTCCCATCACCCTCGCCCTGGTGTCCTTCATTGGAACATGGACTATGTAAGTTAACCAGAAAATCATACTTTCTCATTTGTTTTCACAACCTGTAGAAAATATTAGAACTTTTGTTTTCACAAGTACAACTTTTATTCTGCGTCTCCTATGTGTTGTCATGCTGATGCCAAGTTTACATTAATTCTAGACCTATTGAACTTCATATATGAGCTAGTTAACACATCTGTTCATAAGTATTATTCACATCTTTAAGCTGTTTGTAAGGTTTCATGATTATGTAACTCCTGCCAGACACTGTTGACAGCAATGCATCTGGACTACTCCATGATTAATTATCAAGATTTGTCGTTTGCTTTTCACATGCTTTTATTATCATGTTTTAGAGCTATACATGCTGTCTGTGAAAAGTGTGGGAAAATCCACTTCAGATGAGCATAAAAAAAGCACAAGAAAAATTCCCTGTCAACATTTGACATTCAATGTAAAAGCAACATTTGAAATATGTGATCTGACTAGTTTTGTGTGTTGCAAGGTGTGTACACCAGACAGTCAAGAAATTAATCGCTTCTTCAATCAAAGCTCTGTTAGACATCAGTGACTTATCCATGCAGTGACTCTTTTGACTAATTTTTGCTCTGCCATTCAGTTTCCATTTAGTCTTTGACTTCTTATATTGACATACATGACACTGTTTAATTATACTGTATATATAAATGAATGTTGAAGTTACTCAGTGTAACTTTTTGCCAGTTGCAAGAGCTCATTCTTCAGACTGCCGTCAGGTGTTCCCTCGTTTCAATTTCAGAAATATTTGTGGTGGTTTATTGATCAATCAGCATGAGTTGTATAGTGATCATTGGACACCAAAACAATGTTAGTGGTACAATAAAACCATTGGACAGTTGTGTTCTCATCTACCTATGATCATTTATTGCTGCCATAGGTTTTATAGAGTTGGAAAATATTTATTTAACTTCTCAGACATCATAAATCATACATTGATGCAGTCAACAGGAATATGCTGTTAATGATCGACTTTTATTCTGAAAAAGTGGAAGATAATGCTTTTTTGATTCTATATTACAATATGTCAATGATACAAAAAATAATACAATACTGTAATTTGAATGTTCAATGATCAAATCAATGATGTCACAAATTTAATGTTATTGAAATTGTGTCACAGTAATTATTTTGTTTTATATATATATCCAGATATGGCCTAGCCCTCTCCAACAATCATGTGTGCTCCCTCAGTGACTGGTAAGTTGTGTGTCACTATTATAAAAAAAAAAATGTAATCATCAACACTTGGATGTGACAGATTCCCCAAAACTTAATTAATTTGTTCTCAGGGGAGTTGGGAACTACTGCCATTGGAATTCTTCCTCTGGATGTTGCTATGTTCCCACCATAAGGTAAAAATACAGTTTACTAAAGTTAATCTTTTGCTTATCCTTTCCACTGGAATTAAATACTGAGGCTAGTTACTAGTTAACTGAACAAATTATGTGATTCCAGCGCCAGTGGAAGCTTTGCACCAGAAAATTCACTTTTTACTGCAACAATCAACGCCGGATCCTTTCTGTGTGAGTTTACCTGCTTCAGGCCTAACACATGTTATGCAACATATACTGTACATGATGTGAGTGACATGTGTTTCACCAACTATGATCTCCTCTTTAGTTCTGCTGTTCTGTATACTCCACCATGGCCATGTGATGGAGAGACATGCATGTCATGCCATGCTGAGCAAGTTTGCGCTGGTCTTTGGTGTGGTGGCAGCCCTTGGGGCTTTCGCAGCAGGAAACTGCAATGTAAGTACTGGACTTCCTGCTGAGTGTGTTTGAATAGGTTTACTTTGCATCATTAAATTGCTGCTTCAGATTCACAATGCCCAGGGCACATACTGTATAACTGTGAGAAATTAATCTGAGAGAGAAAACAGTGAGCTTTGTCTTCATCATGAAATGTTAACAACAAAGCAGACCTACCAGTCAAGAAGCTGTTTTTTGAATGATACATTTTGATATTACCAGACAACAAAACCAGTGAGTAAAATGAATGGGAACCAGTTGCTACAAAATTTAAACAAAGCAAATGTTTTTCCCCTCATATAACTGGGGACATTTGCATGAATGCTTAGGAAGTCTCTCCAATTAATGTCAGGTGACAGTTATTTTTATTTTACCCCAACTCCAGGAAGTCATCATGGTTTTGATCAGTTAAAAATTCAGTAGTATAGATAATACACATCCATATATATAACAATCTATATAACAATATCTGTCCTGATTTCAACCATCTCTTCATGTATTGACCCTGGAAACTGCTGACTGTCCTCCACAGCCACATCACCTGTCACTCCTTCACTACCTCGGAGCTGCCATCAGCTTCTTGTGCATCTGCTTCTATACTGTCCTGCTCACTGCGCTGACCAGGAAATGTGTGCTGACAGGATATGAAAAGGTTCTCTACCCATTACGCATCACCTCCACTGTAATTCAAACCATTGTCACCATCTGCTGTATCCTTTTATAAACCTTGGGGCTTATTTAATTGTCTTCTTGTGGCTGGATCATGGTAAACTTTATAAGGTTCATTTGGAGTGGTTTCAAACAGGCCATGTCAACAGCTGACTTCAGCAGTGACGCTTGAGTAACTCACTCTCCAGCTGCAGTACAGCACCATAGTTCCTTCGTGCTTTATTTGGATCCGGCCTGCTGCTCTGTTTACAAAGTGGGACTGGCCATTACAGTCCATCTGACAGAAGTAGATATCAGTGGAATTTTTTGCCATCAATCTTTGACCATTGTTTTCCTGTAACACTTAGCTTCACATTTTACACTCTCACATCTAGAAGGTACACAGCGACACAACACTCCTCTACTGGAGGAGTTTAGAGTTTAATGTTGGCCCAGAAGCACTTTGACACCAGCTGTTGATGGACAGATCCATGTTTTAAGTTGCACAAGTCAGTATTGAATACAGTATCCATATACACACTAGCCTTTGTGTGCAAGAGGGTGAGGTACTGTATTATAGGATGATAAGAGATGGCACTGTGTAGCACACCCTTCCTTGTGTATGAAAAATAATGGTAAATGAGCATATACTTACTGCAATGTCTGTGGAGACTTATCCAGGTAAAATATCTAGAAGTGTTAAACCAAAGGCAGGCAGATTCATTAAATTACTGAAGATACTCGACTTGCACCCAAAAGGCTGCTTCGAACTGGAGAAACCTAAAGCAAGTCCAGCTGCCTTTGACTTAGCACCTCTAGACATACAATGAGAGTGTATTTGTCTGATATGTCGTCATACAAGTGCTTAGCCTGCAGACCAACGTCTTCAACAGTTTTAATGTGATCTTTAATCTGTTTGATAGCAATTTTGAATGAAATGTTTTTATGGGCGATCATTCACCAGTGACACACCTGACCTCCACTAACTGGTTCCATACATCCTTAACTTGAAAACCCTCAGATACTATTTTGTTTGCCCAAAAGGACTACTTTTACATTCACCTGTCTGCTATATTTGAGTGGATGCTCAGTGTCAACTTGGAGTTGTTTGAGCTCAGCTACGCCGTGGAGTTTTACTTCTTCTCGTCCTTCATGATTTCGAATCTGTTGAGCAAACGAGAGGAAGAAAAGCCTTTGATGTTGACAATGTCCTGATATGAGGCTGCCAGGGTCCAGCTGACGCACAGAGAAAATGAGGATGGACTTACTAATACATCTGTAAAGACAGTGGCTGGACCGTGGCTGGAGGACCAATAATTTTTTTTTTTTTCAATCACTCAGCTGAGATGGATTTACTCTATAGCAATTTAAGGATTATGACCACTTATCCTCCCTCTCGATACTGTTGCCTAAATTTGTGATTTGCTTTAATGGGCATTTCTGTTCCTTTGGTAAAACTTCCTGTATTTATTGTAACAAACCAGGTTATACAGCAAATGAACAAACCATATCAGCTATATTGTACTTTACTACAAGTGACGTTGATACTCTGCCACAGAACAATTAACCTGGGGTGTCATACTCTGATACACCTCATTGACAGTATGTTGATCAGTTTTTTTTGTGCAATAACTTCTTGTTGGACATTGGCATAATCAGCAATGAACTAAGAATTTCTCATCAGCTATGCTAGTATGGATCAAAAGTCGTGGAAATGTCCCAACTTGTCTCTTATCTTCTCTTAACATTAAGGTTCTTTAATGGATGTAAGCACTTACATCTAGCCTTGGCACTTTAATAAAATCATGACCATTACATAAGCTGACAAGTCCTGATACACAGACTTGGCTGTGGAACTCTATCAGAAGAGTAGAGAACATTTCTAAACACCTAGTCATTTATTTTAAGTTCCTGTGACACAAGATCCTGTTTGACTGGAAGAGTAAGAGAAAATTAGTTTGACAGTTTTGTCACAGTGAATACTGAAAACAAGGAGAGCAACACCTCATCAGCTTAAAATGCACAAGTATTTATAAGTCCAATGTTGGTTACGCACAGAACAGTGGGTGTCGTCTGTATCCTTTCCATTACAATGGTCTTAGGTGTGGTCTATTATTCTGTTTAAGTGTATTTGAGCGTCAAAATAGTGTGAAGATACCTGAAATTCTTTGTCTGAAGTCTAGTGTGTGTTGTTAGACAGTCTTGGCAGAGGACTGCACTCTACTGAGCACATTTTGGTGTTCACTTTCGTAAAACAGCTTAAAAGCTGTGAAAGTATATTTTGTCTCACTTTCTTCAGCGACAGAGTCCAACATGAATACATTATTTTGAGCAGGTTTGGTTATGTCTCTTGGGATATTTCTGTATTTGTGGTCTTGTCCTTGTTCCTCTCACCACCAAAGTTAGAGCTAAAAGAGAGTGAATATTAGACTTAGATTCACCAGGTAGAGAGAAACATGGCTCCAGATGAGTAGTAATGCTACTGGATGTATACATAGACCATTTACCAACAAGTTCCACTGCATCACCTTTAAAGGTGATATATATCTCCCTTCAAGTGGCCAAAAAACAAAACAAAATCAAAATTCAGCTAGTGCAGGTTTACGTCTTATATTTTCACGATTCGGTGCAATACCTGAGACACCGAAATCATAAATTCTCACAAATCAAGGCAACATAGTTCTGGTTTTAATGCAAAGCACTTAACCTTTACTTGAAAGAAGGTAATATACATCCTGGAATTACAGATAATAAAGATACATTATGACCAAAGTCATTTCACAATGAATATCATCTTTCCTTCGCATCAACCGAGAGAGGAGTGCGACATTATCTACAGTTTTTGTTAGGAAGAAAACAGTGAAAAGCACACCTAAGTCTGTCAGCATCTTTACTGTATGGTACACTGTAAAAAATGTCATCTATATGTAGTAGTCCACATTATTAACCTTATAACAAAAAAGAGAGAAAAAAAAGGAAAAAAAAACAATTTGATAAACACGAATTTCATGGTTGTGTTTCAACTAAGTAGTTCAACTGCAATGCATACATTATAAATAAATGTAAGGGGAAGAGGGAAAAAAAAGTTCAAAAAGTACTACAAGCAATATTTCATAATTCCAGCATGGCTGAAACAATTAGTGGCCTTACATCCAAACCCTACACTTTGGAGTGTGACCACAGCTTTTACAAACCTTTAAGATACTGTAGATTCTTCAAACTGCTGTGTCTGAAAGTCCAACTCATGCTTAACACTTCCGGATAAATCAGGTTAAAATTGCCCTTAAAATTTGTTCTGTGAAAGGATAAGTTGCCTACCATCTTTTCCTGTGAGGTGAGAAACACTTTTTTTAAGGAGTGAGAACTCAGCATGAGAAGAACAAGGCCTTATCATTAAGAAATGTTTTTTTTTTTGCAACTCAAAGCCATTAAGTACTGAAAAAAGCTTGTTCTCAGCTAAGCTAGGGGAGGTCACTGGTATTATCACAGAACTCTTCAACTCTAAAAATGAAATCATTTGTGTTCTCTTGCTCACGTATGACATTTCATCCTAATGCTCCTCTCCTTTTTGGCCTCCTCCTATTTATAGCTATAGCTCCACTGATTTCTCATGTTGGGGGAAGCTCCAACTGTACACACTATGAACAATTGTCTTTTCAGGTAAAAGGAAAGGACACTACAGTAGTTGACAACTCAAAAAAATTATTAATGTCATGATGCGGGTTGGTAATTGTTTAAATCTACAACAAGGTGAAATGGTGGGGGGGTTTCAAACGGAGTACATGTTCTTGGTGGTGGATCCGCTCTTGCTGGACGTGTCGTCATGTGACTGGTAGCCAATCATTGCTTTGATGGGGAGGTTCAGGCGCTCTTTATAAAGTTGCCTGTGGAAACAAGATGGAAGTTGAATGCTGTGTGAAGACTAATGCTAATATAGTGTCACCATCTAGTGTCCAGCTGCAGTATCTAGTCTAATTTTTTTCCTATTAACAAGGTGAGATTACCACTTACCCTATCGTCATGATGGCGTCCCTGTTTTGGCAGTTGCTCGTCCAGATGGCTATTTTGTCACCCTTGGGTCTGACGTTGACCACAGCTCCACACACATCTTCACTTGCCTCATCAAATGACTCACCGACTAAACACAAGAGCTGAAGAATACAGAATGTCACACACTACATGAATGACACTGTTCCTTTTTTCATTCATGACTCAACCATCATTTGGTTGGAGAAGCACATGACTATGATGGTTCACTTGGTTTACTTGCTCAATGAAAACTGGTCTTACTGTCTCCATCCAGTAACGGTCAAGGTCATTGTGTCTCTGTTGCTTATTGAGAGTCATCAGCCATCGACCCCCCAGCTTGTTCCTGTCGTCCTCCCACATAGGCTTAATCCCATCCTAGCACACAAAGTGAAACAGTTACAAAATGGTTTTGTAGCACTACTATGGATTAGCACTGAGACATTTAACTGCTGCTCAAATGAGTCTAATTTTACATGCAAACATCCCAATAGTTTGTATTTTCCTAAAAAAAAAAAAGATTTTAAAAGAAAAAAAAGTCTTACCTTAAATAAGCAATAATCACAGCCAAAGCCAAGTTTGCTTGGTTGCTGTATGTGGTTGTATAATCTGTAAGAAACACAGAACAACCAAAATTATGACTTCAGTGATGAGCTTAATCTGCTACGGGTGAGATTAAACATAGCAGAATGACCATATAATATATTTATATTGTTGTACTTTATATTTCAGGTATGTTTTTTTTTTTATAACATATAATTATATTATTGCATTTTATGTTTCAGGTAGAAGCGATGCTGCCACATGCCAGGGTACAGGGCAGTACAAGGCAAGAAATACTGCAATATCTGATAGTCGAAAATCAGCCCAACCCTATCTCAGAAATCTGAACCTTCTGTCCTGTCGAGAGAACAATACCATATATTGTTTATGCACATACATTTTCCTCGGTTCAGACAGAGGAAAATTAACGCATGAACAAAAGCGTTGCCCCAATGTTATTTTAATGTACTGTAGCTTCACATCACTATTTCAGTGATCTATGCCTCTGTCAGTGTTAGATATAATTTAATGAGAGAATAATTGATCTAAATCTGCATACTTAAGTGTTTTGTTTAAGAAATCCCTTCGTCTCCAGATGTGTCATTGAATGAAAGACAATTACTTTTACAAACAGTACAGTCCACTTATACCTCCATAAAGCGAGAAAACCATAACAACACTACAGATTATTAGAGAAAACTTACGCCCAAAAGTCTTCCACTGTGTCAAACTTGGAAATGAGACGCAGGTTCTCTGTCCAGCTTTTGCTCTTGTCATTTTTGAAATACCACAGGGCCCATCTGAGAGAGGGAAAGACAAGAATCAAAACACTCAGTACTCATAGGACTGTGGGAAAATGACTTGAGTAAAATAACAGAATTACAATCATTTCTTTATTTTACAGAAATCATGTCACAGGAAAAACAAACCATGAACATTTCTAGTAAGTCTCAGTAGAAGGACAAAACATCTAAAAATGCATTTGCTAGAAATGCTTTCGTATGAAAAATAAACTTGAGCCAAAGTCCTGATAACACAGATACACACACCCAATTTCACAACAAAACACAACAGCTAGTCACAAAAGCATGCATATCAATGCAAAAGAACAGAGAAAGCCGGCCATCAGAAGCACTACAAATGCAGCCTTTGTTTATGATGGGTGCTGTTATTCTTTCATCTATTCCCAGGACGGGTGGGGCTAGCAGGGGAGGGATGAGGGCAATGAGAGGACATCAACTGAACCCCGTGCCCCCCACCACCACAACAGTAACTGAACAAAGCCAAATCAGAGGATAAGACTGTAATTGTGCCATATAGCGACTCCACTGACAGACATTATTACACAACACAGGAGGAGAGACAACACCCCTCTGGTGAACCCAGCCAAGGATACAGTTTGTATAC
Organism: Seriola lalandi dorsalis; assembly: GCF_002814215.2. Classification (NCBI taxonomy): domain Eukaryota; kingdom Metazoa; phylum Chordata; class Actinopteri; order Carangiformes; family Carangidae; genus Seriola; species Seriola lalandi. The sequence goes on along the minus strand of NW_019524838.1, from coordinate 660,062 downwards.
ATGCCTTGTCATGCCATGTAAAAAAAACATGGCAGACAACAGATCAAGTCAGTGATGCTCCTCATGTCACTAAATTCTGTTAGACTAATATGTGGTGAACAGATTCAAATAGTTTTAAGTCCTAATCCAGCTAACCCTTTCCCTCAGGTGTGGGCAGTGAACTCGATTGCCAAACTCAGGTGTAACCACTTTAGCTTACTGTGGGCACCTATTTTGAAATAAAGGCAACACAAGTGGAGAGACTTAAAATGATCAATGGATTGGCTGAAAGCATCAGTGAGGTTTTTAGTGTTCAGACTGTGTAATTTTTATGAATAAAAAAAAGGTATAAAAGAGCATGTCTCATCTAACAAGACGAGGTCAAAGCCTAGAGAATGGCTGAACTGTGTATGGTCAATGTGCGGAATTGAGGACATAGTTGAAAACTGTTGTGGAAAAGCTGTAAACAACTACTTTCAATGGAAAGAAGCTCAAAAAGTTGCTAGATGACATTGAGCCAAAAACATACTGTACTACATTTCAACTTGATTCAAATATTCTTTACTATATAAAATATTGTTTAGAATCACTTGAAATGGAAAAATAAACAGAATTAATACAAATGGTAATATTTTGACAAATATCTGAACAAAACTGTACTTGGCTATAAAGAGAGAGAAAAAAGGTATTGATAAAGAAATCCTCCAGTAACTTGGTTGGTGAATTCCATGAAATTGTGGGAAACTGAACAAAATTGAAGATGCAAAGTCAAAGATATCTTAACTTTTTATATCTGCATGAGTCTACCCCCAATGAACACTGGATCCTAGAGTAATTTTCTCAGACTTTCCCAGAGCCAGACAAGACATTATACAGCTCTTTTACTCCTTGTGATGAGTAAGCTGAATTTCATGTGTGAAAGAGGGTTGATGTTATGTAATGAACAGTTTAGATATTTGAGACTCTTCATAGCAGAAATCATTTTCTGTTCTGAAGACTGTAGGTTCAACTTTTTAAGACCAGTGGATCTTGGCATCGTCTTCTAAAAGTCTAATTTCTACAGCACCTTCATTCACTGAGTTCTCTAAACAAAGCCATGTCCAAAGTTCAAGGGAGCGCGAGCATAAAGAATATGGGTGTTTTTCATTTTAAGCCCACTGACTACAGACTGTATATTAATACAGAACATTTTCTACAGAAGAATACAGGGTTTTCTGAATATGTTTTTTTTCCTATTTATCAGCAGCTGTTGGTTCCCCTTTATTTCAGTGCCAAGTGAAAATCACGTTGCATGACTTGAAACCTGAAAGTGATCATCACGTCTACTTATGTTACAGCGAGCTGTGCAGCCTGTTCAAATCCATCTGTGCATTCACCTTCACAGAACACAGAGTGATTTCCAAGCTTTTGACAAAAACAAAAGTGAACATGATATCAATACTGTTGCATTACCTATTCCAAGCAAGTTTCATCTAGTTGCGTTACCCCTGAGGTCAGTTCCTTCTACTGTCCAGACAACTCAGACTAAACCTGTTTTTTACTGGTTTGAGTTGAATGCAAGTCAGACTAAACTTCACCTTGCTTTAAGGAATGAAAGCCGTTATGGCAAGCTGATACTACATTTATCCGGCTAAGTCAGCCGTTCATTGAGCAAAAGGACCATTTCTGCTGACTGCTGGAGCAGGGATTTGAGAGACTGCGTGAGTCAGGTGAATTATCAGGTGAGTTAGAAAATGTTGTAAATAATATTTCATAACAAATTCCAAATAATTCAACAGGACTTCCTTGTGGTTAAAAACAGTAAGTGAAGCAAGATAGAAGTGGCAGCACCATCCACCATAAAGGGTGTCACAGTGGAGGCATCACATTACAATAACCCCACTAATATTCAAGTAAAATCTGGGCACCTAAAACCAGTATTGCAGGATAATGCGGGCCAGACAGGAGCAGCAGAGGTCAAGGTTGTTCCACCTCGACCTCTGAAGCTGGGCTGAACAAGCAGAATGGCCTAGAAAGTGACTTACTAAGTGAACTATTCAGCATTTCCCAAACCAACTGTACAATGCTCCTGAATGGGTCATCACCACCACAGAACTGTTATAACACTTCTAAAAGGACAATAGTGAACAACAATTGCAACACAAACATGCAGGATAGAAAGCAGAATAATTCAATCTATGCCTCTGATTTAAACTTAAAACCCCCCATTTACTATATACCTATAAATGATTTACACTAATGTTTTTTTGTGACTTTTACCTATGACATACTTCAACAAAATGCAAATACCCACCAAATGTTACAAAACTTAACTTTTGGACCATATTGTCTTACTACGGCATCCAAATCATTTCATTAGAAATACAATTGTTAAAACACATTGATACAGAACCCAGGTTTACAAAGCACTTATCAGTTAAAAAATCCTTAGTCACTGCAGAGACGCCTTTTGACTTTGTTCTCTACTCACAGAGTATCAAAACTAGCAGTTTCACTTACCCAAACTCTATAAGGAGTAAGTCTAAGAACTAAAAGTTAAAATTCCTCAGCAGTGACTAATATTCAAGGATTGCAAAAAAGGAAAATTACCTTTATGTGTGTGATCAAAGAGCAAGAACCAAAGTGAGGACCTTGCCCCAAACAAGAGATAGATGAAATGCACTCTACAGTGCAAAGGGGATGCAATGTCTGTTTAATTTGCCAGTTGTTAAATAAATATGTCAACATGGACCGGAATAAGTAGATTATTGACCTTATTCTAAAGGGGATTTTTTTTTTTTTTTTTTTTTAACAGTACAATTCAGTTTTACTGCCTTTGACATGTTACATACCATAGCTTGATTTAGGCTGAAGGTCTCTCCATGTTAAGTGACATAAGTCAAGACATCTAGTAAATAACCTCAGTCCCATTATTTATATGATTTTATTTCTGTTGTGACTGACATAAATTCTTGAGTTTATCTTTAACCAAAATTCGCAAAACAACACATTTTAATGCCATTTTTAACGGCAGTAGAGCATCTGTTATCAAGGAGCTGGATTCTGGTATCTGTTGCAAAATGCCAGAAAATCTTCTTCAATAATGTACTTTTGATACTCAGAGAATGTTGATAACACGTCACATTCAGTACTGCAGTTGATGTCTTAAACTCTATGAATATCAGAACGCTATAGTTAACGTAGGCACAGACACCTTTCGGTTGCAACATCCTGTCAAACACAACAGCTGTTTTATTCTCACCTGTTTTGCAAGGGGTGTTTGATATACTGCTCGGGATTTGCAATGACTTGGGTCTCAGTCGGTTGATCTTCAGTTTCAGCTGCTTTCTGAGGAGAGAAAAGAACAAACCCATGATGTACTTTGTTTGAAAAAAACACAAATATGATTTTATGTCAATCTCACCCCTGTATGTCCACTGATCTCCGTCATAAAAGTGTGGAGTTAGCGCAGGATTTACACAATTGTCTTTTTGATTAATCAATTTACCATTTAGTCTGCAAAACATCGTAAAATCATGAATATATTAACCTATAAACTTTTCGGGAGGCATAGATGATGTATTTAATTGTCAAAGCAACTGTCCAAAAAGTAATTTTATTATTATATTCCATTTGAAGTATGACAATGAAAAGCAGCAAATGCTCTCATTTGAGAAGCTGAGGGGCGTCTGACCTTTTTTCACTATTCTTACTTGAAAAATGAAATGATTAATCGAATATTAAAAGAGCTGCCATTTACTAATGGCTTCAGCTCTAGTTATATCACAATGCAGCTAATTAGGGTCTTGTTTCTAATCTTAAAGTCATTATTACTAGTAAGCTACATGTATAAATGGTCCAGTTAAATAAAATAAACTCTTGATGCGCCATCATGTCCACAATACAGTCATTGATTTATACCAGTGACAGACTATTAAACATCATATTACACTGTCACATTATCGAAACGTATTCATTTTAAAGTGTGCTTTTAACTTAAATATTTAACAATCGTGTCCAACTCTGCAACGTCAACATTTTTAATCATTATGCGCAACAGCCCACAGAAAACAGCTAGCTTTAGGTTGGTAAAGTAAATAAAAAATAAAAGGACTGAGTAAAAGCTAAGCTAACCTTACAGTTAGGTAAGTTAGCGTTTGCTAGCATTAGTTTTAACAGACGTGCTATGCTAGCTACGAGCTAGATACACACGTGTCCAGATTGTGAGAAATTAAATCTATAAAATGACAATATGAACATTTAAATGTACTGACGATTGATTAAAACCACCATAGGATATTAACTCTGATATCGAAGCAAATGGCAAATAGCAAATCAACATCATTGACTGGAGTTTGAATGAACGACGTTCAGTCAGTCAGTCCCTCCCTGCCAACAAAGTCTCATGCATCACATTGCTGTGCATGCTAACGCTAACTGTGATCCACGCCAACCGACGTATCTCTCAACTGAAACTCTATTACTTCATAAAAAATACCGGGTGCCTTTTCAAGAAAGCGCAATTGTATGACCAACTCGCACGACACAGCGAAGATGTGGCTAATCTTTCCGTGCTCATTGGTCGATTTTTTCAAGTCTCTCTTGTCTCTCTTACCGGCTCCGATGTCGCCATCTTGACAGTAGAAATGTTCTGCCCGTTCAGCGCTCCCTGCGTCACTCCCCAACCACTCACACTCCTACGGAAGCCGCTTCAGTCCAGTTTAGGGTGTGTGACATGAAATCAAGAAGGGCAGTGGTGTATAAACTCTATAATTGCCCTAAAGGTTAAATCACAGTCCTTGTGTTCAGCACTAGATCATTTCTACTCTTCAAATTAAGATACTAAAATATTTTGAATGAACACCTTCACCTCACCTCACTCCGTGAACCAGTTTAAATGTGTCATCATGATAAACAAGGACACTGTCACAGCAGAGTATGAGTAACTGCATTGTTGGACCCCAAGTTTCTGAGCGCCAATAATGAAAAATGAAACAGTAATCTTACATTGTGGTATTGCTGTTTTACTTAAGTAATGAATCTGTGCAGAAGTACATTTTCTACCATTACCAATTCAATGACATAGAGGACATTTAATCTGGCCACTTAACTGTCTCCCACCTGAGCAGGACATGGACCTTACAAGAATGGCAGACGCATACACATACAGTACATTAACATCCAATCTGGCGTCCCATGCTCTCCTGTAGTACTTCTTAATTTCTGCTGGCTATTCAGTCACACTAAATGGAGACACATCCAGCCACTGCTTCTGTCAGGTGTCCTTTCAACAGCTGTGCCCTCAGGATGTTTGGCTCTGATGTGCTCTACTCTTGGGGGTCAATGACGCAGTTACTCATACTCAATAGTGACACAGTGTCCTAGTTTATTCTGATGACACCTTTTAACTGGTACACTGGGTGAAGTGAAGGTGTTCATTCCAAATATTTTAGTATCATGTATTTGAACAGTAGAAGGGATCCAGGGCTGAACACAAGACCTGCGATCTAGCCTTTGAGCAATTATAGAGGTTGAATGTACACTCACCGTGTTCTTTATTAGGAACACCATACTATTACTGGGTATGTCCTTACAGGGTGGGGTAACAGCCTCGCTTCGGCTTTGCAATAACTGCTTAAGTATGATCAAGGTGATACTTCCTTAAGCCGAGATTTGGGAGGTTTAACCATGATGATATTGTAGCTGTTTGAGCATTGAGCAATGCCCTTAGCTTTTGCACATGTAATATACAAAGTGTGTGGTGTGGACTGCCCAACAAATGCATTGCCTTGGCATGTCTTCAGAGTGGTCAGAATGAATTCCTTTCCTTTTATGGCCTAAAATTGTTTGTAGTTTCACTATAGTTAACTACACAAAACAGCAAAAAGGCTATTTAACTACTTAAATGACTGTGCACATGTGAATGTAGATGAGCTGCTGTACTCCCCAACACTGGTGGATATGGAGACAGTAAGAAAGTTTGAGGACATCTGGTGGGTGAATGGAGTATGACAGATGAATGTACTGTATAAAACAAGAAAGCCCAGGGATGAATTGTGACACTGTTGCCATATAATTGACTAATTAGATAATTGAATTCACAAGCAGGTGTACAGTTGTTCCTAATACAATGCTTGGTGAATGAATGAACAGCTTGTTGCCATGAGTTGAAGCATCACAATCGGCATCAATAGAGAAAACATTAAATGGTGCATCTTTCCTTCTCAACAGTTCTTATCCAACTACGATGGTGTGCATAGTTTTATCTAAAAACTGACTTGTGTGGTAAATGGCAATAATTATAGTGCAGATTTTCTTTAGATTTGACCAAACTGCTGCTCTGTTGTGTTTTTTGAAAGTAAGTCATCTCACTGAGTCAGGAGCAAATGAATTTTACATCCTCAATGTCATCTGAGAGAGAGAAAAAACACATCATATTAATAGTTCTGGAGAGAAATTGTATAAAAACAAGAAGTGATTCATCTCAAAGCACTAAGAAGGCAAAGTCTAACTTACTGACTACACTGAAATTCCTTAGAAGTGAGTCATACAGTATGCTAGTGTGGGATATTCAGACAGAAGAATTCATTTTGAACAAAAATGAGCCAATAGAATGTGTTCAGTTTGGCTTGTTAAAAACGGGTCTACTGCATATGTCAGTTATTATATGATTCAAGCTGTCAGAGAATAAGTGCTTTAAAAAGACATCACATGTAACTGAACTAAACTGTTAAATCATCTTTATCACACACATTTTGTATATAAACATTAACAACAAATCAAGACACAGGAAATCATGTTCAGGTCCAAAATATAAATATGACTTTATTTCACAATCCCGAAAGAGATCAGCCATCCATAAAAGGAATGCTAAATTTAGTCTCTTCTCAAGTCTAAACTGTATATACTTTCAGCAACGTACAGTAATTCAGTTTCAAAATAAGCAAGATCATCCATTGTCTAAACACCATTAACAGTACAGTAAAAACAATATGGTTCACCTACATATTTACACATTTTCTACTAATAAAAGTTTTTTTTTTTTTTCAGATTTCTGAATGCTGGTGCTAGTTGTTAGTTCCTTGTTGATACAAAGACTTTCACTGTGGACTGAGAATGTGTTCCACAGTAAATCAAAAGAAACATTTAAAAGAGTAACTTTGTCAAGTGATGTTCAAAACTGTTCCTTCTAAATCAGCTGATTTAAAAAACTGTATACATTCATTTCATTCTGTGTGTACGTTGTGATTTTTGAGAGTTGCTGGAGAGTTGGGTTATCTGTGGAAGACATTTGAGCTCTAGATGCACATCTGCACAATAATTTGCTTTTTTTTTTTACTGATACTTGAAAGAAATCATGATTAATGGTGGGATACCAACGCTGCTCAGTCTATTGTCACCCAGTAATCATCCAGAGAAATTATACAAACTAGCTTTGTATTGAGTCATATATCAGCTCAGTGTGTGCAGAGTTTCAAAAAAAAGCACCATGCCATCACTGTTCAGCATATAACCAGGTTAAGTCAATGCATGTACCTTGACATCTTGTCCTATTAGCACCAAAAGGAAGTCAAAGTGTGTAAAAGACCAAAAATAATGTTTCTCATAGGAAATGTTATTCCACCAGTGTTAGTGTGAACATCAGTGAAAGGTTTTTATCGGTTGTGCTGGAATTTCATTGATGAAAAGCTTCTCTTTAATGGGTAAAATAAAAATAAAACAAATAAAAATCCTGATCCACCAGGAGTTGACACCAACCCCCTTATTCAGACCCTGTAAAAAAAGCTATCTGTAAACAAAGTCTTCACAGGGGTCGAGCACCCGAAATCGTCTTAGGCATTTGTCTGAGTGGGATCTGAGTGGTTTTCCAACAAAAGCAGAGAGGAGGCAAAAAAAAAAAAAGAAATAGTTTGATTATTCAGCATTGGCTAACACAGTTTCATATTCAAATCCAGAGTATGGACATAAAAACTGGCAATATTTTGTTAACATGTCTGACACTGTGAGTTATGAAAAAAATAGAGGTCTCATTAGCACCATTAAAATGTACAGTAGATTTTTGAAATCCTATTATCACTCGTGCCCTATGAAACTTTTTGAATTCCTTTTCCAGAAGGTGAATACAAGTTAAGTGCCAGTAATGATAAGCACTCCATTGTTGCAGCATTTTCTGATTCCTCATTCTGCTAAGTTTTGAATTTCCTTAGATATGTATGCCATTTTCACTGAAATGAATGAAAATCAAATAAATGCAAACAACTGTAAAAATAAAGCAAGGTTCATGCTAAACTGTCATATATATCTCTATCTGTACATACATATTCAGGCCTATGGGTTGGGACCTTTTTCAAGTTAAGTTTAGGAAAATAAAAAAAGTGCTTCTTTATATGCCATACATATCTGTGAATAAAAGACAAACCATCCAGACGCAGAGAAAATAAACAAAACAACAAACCAAAGAAGTACATTTCTTTCATCAACTGCCAACAGAAGTCAGAGGCAGCAGAAGGAAAAGCACAATGCTACATGTAACAATCTGTAGTAAATATATGCACAATATTAGTCTTGTTTTCTACATTGTGTGATGTAATGAGTTTGCTTAACAAAGGTTACAGTGAGAATGGCACCAATGTAAAAGCCAATAAGATTCCTCTTATGAAAAGAGAAGTATTGGCTGAAATAAAGAGCATAGTCCTACTGTACAACATAAATTCGTCAACACATAATGCAGGTTATCATAGAAATCTTGCAGTAAACAGGCTTACACCAGGAATTAAATAGAAATCGTTATGATCACAATAAATAATCACATCTTTTTTGTTCTTAATCATGTATATAAAACCAGTTTAAAAACGTCTTTAAAATGCTTCAAAGCACCATCTCTTTACAATAAAAACCAACACCGAAAACTCACAGTTAAAAAGCCAATAAACTTTGGTCTTCCTCATCACTTTGAAGGCAGAGACGAAGAAGGACAAAGTGAACAAACGGATATTAGAAAAGCACAATGAAAATGACATAAAAATGAGAGTAGCAGTTTGAAGTTGGTTGAGGTAAGGCAGAAGCACAGGATGTAGGAGTTTTCTGTGTGTGTGTGTGTGTGTGTGTGTGTGTGTGTGTGTGTGTGTGTGTGTGTGTGTGTGTGTAAATCATGTTGACTAAGTCCAGCGATTGTAAGGGCCCGTCACTTGAGTAAGAGCATAAGGGGACACGGTGATGACACCATCCCTCGGGAGGGTCCATGCTTGGCGTGTGGGGACATTCATGACCCTCCTTGTCTCCTCTGTCTCCTCCCCTGTCTCCTCCTCTAGCTCCACACCTCCCATTCCTTTGCCATTCTTCCCCACACTGCTCGGGCTGTCCCCCATCCTTAGTCTCTCAGCCTCCTCCTCCCTATCCCGTTCCCTCTTAGCCATTTTGGCGTCCCACATAGCCATCCCGTGGCCTGGCTCATTTAGAGACTTGTGCTGGTAGAAGACCAGGGAGATGCGGGTGGGGTGGCTGCGGTTTGGCCTGAGGATAGGGGTGGTGGCATGGAGCTCCCGCCGTGCACACTCTATCAGGATGGAACCGTGTGATGGTGCCACAGCGACTCCGCCTATGTCGCGGTCCAGGAAGTTGTGCTCGCTGTCTGACCACACCTCTTCCTGTTTAACTTCCTCTGGCTCAAGATGGGGAGTTTGTGGGGGAAGCTGAAGAGATGAGAACGGAGGGAGGCCATGACCCCTGACCTCTGCCGTGACATCTCCTGCAGCCCTGTGGAGTCCATTGAGCCTGCTGAAGAGGCCCTCAGAGGTAGGTCTCGGGGAGAAGGAGGAGGGAGGAGGAGCACTCCCACTGGGGGTGGGTCTGCGCAGAGGAGAGCAGTGATCCTCGTTGGGCTCAGTTTTAAAAGTACAGGGGTAGTCACTAAGGGCATTATGTGGAGGTATACGTTCTGACTGAACACTCTGGTCACCAGATGCTGGAGAATAACCATTCACACTGTCACTCATTGTCTTATAACAGAGAGCTGAGCCATTCTGTCCAAACTGGAGGCCGTGGTGGTTGGGGGAAACGATCTCCCTCTGTGGGGTGACTCCGGGACCCGGAGTGGGGTAGCTGCTGGTGCTCTGGCTGTAAGTGCTGTGTTGGTTCCTCTCTGGTGGAAACCTTCCAACGCTGGCAGGTCTGGGTGGTATCCTGTATGAGCTGTAGCAGCCCTGTGGATCTGTGGATGAAGAAAATACTGACGTAATAATCAAAACACATTTATACATTTTGACCTCAGTATATTACTTGTTTAAATATATTAACAGCATGACCAGAGACTTGGATTGACTACCTTTGTTGGGGGTTTCGTTTTTCACTTTCCCAGGAGTGAGAGTCAGCCCGAGCTTCTTCTCCAGTCTCTCTGCTTGAGCCCTTGCCTTAGCTTCTTGCCTTATCTTACGGGCTGATTTCACTGGCTCAGCCAGTAGACGCACCTGATAAATACAGAAAAAAAAAAAAAAAAATCAGTCATTTAAAACATGATACATGTTTTAATTTTCTTTTGCATTTTTGCAAAAAGGACACAAAGCACTGACATTGCAGTTAGGAAAAAAAGAAAAACAACATAATAGCGAATAGCAAAGCTGCCCGTCTGTTCACTCACCTCTCGGGGAAAGGAAGACAGAACTTGCAGAGCACCACTCTGGATTTTAGCCCACTGGCCCTCAACCTGACCAAACTCATCCCTGTCAGAGATCTTGTAAAGTGGCAGAACATGGAGCTGCTCATCTTCTGGTATGTTACGCACTGCACGGTTATCTTCCTTGGTTAGAGTGCAAACCTGGACAAGGACACAGGACAAAAGGCAAGTTGTTCAACCAAACAGTAGGTCATTTCCAATCAATAAAAGAGACTGAACCAAGTCTAGAAGCAATGACCTTTGAAATAGGTTGGGGGTGCGTTTAGACACATGATGTAGAAGTAGACTGCATGATGTCACACTCATTGCTTGCTTACCACAGTGCTGCCATTATTCATGTTGTGAGTGTCCTTGTGAGCGTGAGCACAAAAATCCACACAGGCCGTGACCCCAGAAAACGGACGTCCCATCCTTGATCCCAGCCGGCACCCCTCCCCTGTCTCCTCATGTTCCACCTATGAGAGGTGAAAGGACATGACATGAGAAGAGTCTGGTTTGTGGTGGAAACGGTAAAAGACATGAGGAAAGTTTTCTTGAACAAAATGAAGCTTCACCCAACAAGTAATGTGATAGTTAGTGGAAATTCTTTTTTGAAATTCATTAATACTGGGCTAAGAAAGCTAGGTATTATCAGAGGTAAGTGTGACTGAATGTTTCATACCTGGTTTTGAAAGGCCTCAGGAGCCAGTCTTTTGTAGAGTGGTGAGAGGTCAGTGGCGAGACTCTGAAGGTTATTCTCTATTTTCTCCTCCTAAAATTAATAGATAAATGTTGTTTGGGGGTGAGTAATAGCTGTAATAAACTGTTCTGAAGACAGCTTTGATAGTCATAAGCCACTTGGAGGCAAATGTTTGGCAAAGATTTGATCAACTAGGTCTGCCTTATGGCACATAAAATGCAGAGAAGCAACAGAACTTCCAAAATAAACATCACTATAACACCACAAATAGGAGGGATTGTAATAGATGATTTCCTCCAGGATTTTTGCAAGCTGACCACTCCCTCACCTCCTCCCGGTAGTCTCCAAGCAGGCGAAACTTGCGGGGCACTTTGCTGCGGGCAAACTTACAGCCATTGAAGTACATACTCCAGGAGCAGCCAAAGGAAAACGAAGCTCCACATGTGTCTGGATCCAGACCCTGGCATGCACATGTACGACTGTGAAGATGGAGAGGAGGGGTTGTTAGATAAAGAAGCAAACAAAGCTGGGAAGAAGTAGTGTCACTGCCTAACAAGACAAGAGGCACCCACTCTTCATTCAGGGCACAGCGACGGCTGGTGGGGGAACCGTATTTAAAAAGTGTCTCTGTGAGCTCCTGGTAGAGGTGGTCCGCCACCGGCCGAGAGATTCCCTCCCAAGCCAGGATGAGGATCACCAACACAGCAGTGTCACAGTAGTGCCCTGGCCTCTGGCGGACCAAACACAGCAGCTTCTCCTCTTCGCTACCACGCCGGATCACCTGTCAGATGATTGTGCGCACATACAAACAGAAAACAAGCAGGTTGTAACAGACGAACAACAGCACTGTAACAAATATAGCAAAAACAAACATTTTAAAACAATATCACAAAATTATGGATCCCTTTGACCTGAAAGATCGGGGTGGTGGTATCGAAAATGGTAATGTTTACATGTAGACATTGACATATATTCACATATATTTAGGGATATTTAGGGATGGGAGAGAATTTCATCTTTGCCCTTAATTATACCACGGTGGGATCCACAAAAATACAGCACTAGCATGAACATGAGCCACATACCCATTTAGCTATTGGACACCCCTGGGAGCTCTTTCCTTCCTTCCCAGTATAAACGACAACTTCCACCCTTACTGCATTTCCTTTGGTACCGTACCTGTGACGTATACACAACACAAAGGCAAACCATACATGTGTGCCATAAATCACAGTGAAACAAATCACTGACAACACATATCATAAAACATTTGATTGCTACCCATAACTGATGACACATTAACAAATTAGCATCACATTATTTTAAGTCCCCCTATTTAGCATGTATAAGAACTTAATACATGGTTACATGGTTAAATACATAACACACTATAATGTAGTTAAGCAGATAAAACTGTTTATTAATGTAACTGTCAACAACTGTAACTCCTCCAGCTTCACTTATAAGTGGATAATTAATGACAATATAGTAAAACGCAGTTGTAATAATATCATCATAATTTCTTTATAATTAATTAATAAATAATAATAATTAATATAAAATAGGAGAGGTTATAATTGTTGACAAATACAGTACATTAATAAACACTTAAAATGACATTAAAGCTGCTAACAACTTCGTTATGGTGTGTTATAAACCATTTATTAAGGTTCATCTACTGCTTATAAATGCTACACAGGGAAACTGAAGTGATTAAATATTTGTGCCCACACCTGCAATAATATATTACAAAAAAAAATGCATTTGTGAGTGAAAAACCCATTAACTGCATGATTCAATTTTTCAGTTAAGAGTCGCTGTCAGATGAAGTGTGATGGACCTGAAGTTGTGTTAAACAGGCTGTCGTCTCGGTTTACGGGCCCCTCGTCTCAGCTCAGGGAGTTTCCTGTTTCAACATGCTGTGTGTGTTGTGTGTAGTCATGACAGAGCGTGCACGTGTTGAACTAGATCAGCAACGCTTCCTTTTAATGACAGACTCTTTGGTGTGTGACCCTGCCCCATTCCACCAAGCCTGTGGTTGACTAGCAGGTTCTCATGTTTGATAGTAAGCACACCCACAAAAACACACGCAGTGTAAACAGAATGGTAGTAGTAAGATACTCTACCGGTTTTCCATCAATTCCCTCACTGCAGCAACACTAGGTCCTGCCCCAAGGTGAGTGTAGTAAGGGCCTTCCTCCTTTTCAATGATTTGATCTGCGGAAAAAAACATAATGATCTATTGGATCTGTGATGCTGGTATAGTTTGGAGAAAAAGTGGTGATATATGATATGATGACATATATGATTACGCATATTCTTTATAAGGGAGTCAGATTAATATCAATGTGATGTGCACAGTAAGTGTAGCTGGAATCAGTTCAGGAGCCACCACCTTGGAAGTCCACATTTTAAGACCAAACACATCATAATGGGTCAACAAGGCTGCACAAAGCCTCCCAAAGCCTCCTCCAAATATGGCAGAGAAATGCGGCCTTCTTTTGCTTGAATTGGCCCTTGAATTAGGGCACAGCTAGTGTGTGTGTGTGTGTGTGTGTGTGTGTGTGTCTGTGGGTTTGCATCAGAGAAAGAGAGGAAATGAAAGTCAGTTTGAGGTCAAAGAACAGCAGATTTACTCATTAAGTGGAGTACATCCAATGTGACACCAATGTACAGTAGATGTAACAGACTTGACTTCTTCTGAAAAATCTTAGGGAGCAGCAACTCACCCATGCATTGACAGGATGGAAGATCAGCCACTTTTTTGGAAGGTGTATTGAGCAGGTTCTTGGTAGGGGTATCCAAAAAACTCATTGGAGACTCCAGAAAGCTGTTGATGCTGTTCTTGGATGGAGTTGACTCTGCAGAGTGGCCCACATCCCCATCAGTAGCCGTGGACAGGACAGTGACAGGTCCTGCCTTCTCCAGCTTGTAGTAGCCCTGCTGGCTTGGAGGGGGGGACTGCCGAGCCCCTGAGAAGCCATTAGCCAGACCATGGTGCCCGGCGGTGTGGCTAAGGAAAGCGGCATGGGCTGGGCTGTTGTTAGGATCAGCACCGTGTTGCAGCCCACCAGAGGGCTGCGCTACCTGAGTTAACAAATGCCTTTCGCACTCCTGCTCTGGTCCCGCAGGATAACCATTGCATGGATTGTGTTGGTGGAGTGGGCCGTTTGCAAGGGACCATGGCTGGTTTTCTTGACCACAAGTGTAGTTGATCCTTGTGAGAGTGCTGTAGTTCTGTGGCCCTACAAGGGCTGTATTGTGTGTGTTACTGTGATGGATGAGTTGCCTCCTTTCCTCCTGAGCCTCAGCCAAGTATCTCTTCAGGTCAATTTGAGCCTGAGGCAGAAACAGGTTCCTCGTGTGGTGAAGGCCTGATTTCCCCTGTGGGAGAATCTTCTGGCCTTTGCCCCTGTGGGGTGTCTCTCCATTTGGCATGCGTTTCGAGAGGGGGGTCCTGCGGCTGACTCCCTCATTTAGTCCATCACTTGTCTTCTTCTTTCTGGGCTTGGAGGGTGTAGCTTTTGCTTTTTTTATGAGGGTCTTTTTCTGACTAGATGGTAGCTGGGAGTTGTAGGTGTATTTGATGGCTGATACAGGTGTTCCTTTTGGAGGGTTGTTCTCTGACTGCTGGCTGTGTCGCGCCTCGATGATGAAGGCCAGGTCTGCCAGCTGAGCTGCCACTTCCTCCTCATCTCTGTTTCTCCTGCACCTCATGTCACTGGGATCTTTGTAGCTGCATTCTGACTTGATGACATGAGAACCAAAGCCCTGCTCTGTCCTCCTGCAGGGTGCTCTATCACTGTCGGAGCTGGCCTCTAAGAGATCCTGCAGAGATGGTTTTGTGTCAGAGTTTGACCCCCGGGAACACTGGATGACATTCCCTTGTCTGGCCACAGGAGGGCGTATGACTGATGTCTGGTGTAGTGGTGAGCTTATGACCGAGACTTTGTTGTAGCGGATAGCCGCTGTGGGTTTGGCTTCTTGCAGGGATGTATTTGTGTTGGAGGTTGAAAATGGGGCAGCAGTAGAAATGGGATGTTCACACTTACTTTCAGCTTTAATGGACCCTGGGGTGCTTTCAGGTATAGCTGCCAGCTGAGTCAAGGCCTCAATAGCAATAGCCTGATCAAAACTAAGATTTCTCTTCTCTGCCAAAGACTGCACACTTGGTAGCAAGCTACTTGGAGGAGGTTCACTTTTCATAGGCTGGGGAGTCCTTTGGGGAGTGCTTTTCTGACACAAGTCAATCTTTAAGTCCTCTGGCTCTTTTTTGACGAAGTGCAAATCTGGCGGCTCTGTTTTGATGAAGCGAAGAATGGAAGAACTTGAGCAGAAGAGTTCCTCCTCCAATCCCTTCCTCTCTGTGACAGAAAGACACACCACGGCAGCCAGTGTGGATAGTGGGTCTTCGCAGACCTCATCTTCATCCCTCCGCTGTGTGGTGGGATGTTCAGTGATCCACGTCCACGGCTCCTTCAGCTTGATCTTCTTCAGTGGAACAGACATGTCATTTGGAGGAGTCTTAGGTCTGTTCTCAGAGCAGTCCTTAGGAATTGCAGCTATTATAGTCCTTTGAGGCTCTGATGTCATCACAGTTCTTTTAAATGCAGACTTCAGATTAGAGTGTGACCCAGTGGTCATATTAGCACCATTAGGTTTTGTCAGGTTCTCAGCAGAACCATTCTGTAAAGTCACAGAAGAGCATACTTGTTGGTGAAGTGCAATGCTGGTCAGCTCCAGCCCGGGCTCTCTTTTAAGTGCTGGCTGTCCGACTTGGTCCGAGACCGGGTTATGGGTGAGCGAGTCGTCGATGGGGGGAGGTTGTGTGTAAGGTATGTGGCCTTCCTCCCCCTCATCCTCCTCTGCTGCCGTGTGGGTGTCATCCATCTGTGCCTTGCCTTTGCCATTTACCGACCCACTCTCTGGAACCACCTGAGACAGAGAGAGAAACAAGAGGAGAGAGGTGACTCAACAAGCTCTGGCAGTATACAGTGATTCAGCTTGTTCTAAACAGTCACGGCACACAGCACAACAGATTGCCTCCCAGCATGGCATGAGCATCTGCTGCAGCCACTGTCAGGCCTGTGGAAAATATTATGACATGTGAAAACAAAGAATCTGCTTTCTACAAATCTCGCTGAAACCGATCTTTAGACAGAGTTTAAAAAAAAACGTAAACTACGTTAGATCAGTCGAGGCTTCAATCAAGACTACATTGCTGCCTGGGCTGTGGAGTGTTGAGAGCAACAGACCCACAGGTAGCAGAGAGCCAATGAGTAAACATTTGGAGTCACGCACAGTTCAAGATTGCGTCACTACTGGTGGGTCACTGAGGGCATCTGTGCAACGTGCATGTACATGTCTTGTTTGTGCTGAGTTTGTAGGTGTGTTCCTGAGCATGCATGCATGTGCATGCAAGCACATGTGATTATTCACAGCTGCCTTAGTGATTAACCCACTAGGGTTCTTATCCACATAGAGCTTCACTATAGCACTGCTTGACCCCTCAGCTAAGACGGATTCTGACTGCCAGTAGAGCTACGACCATGTAAAGGTCCAGAGTACTGACATATTGATTGCCCCCAAAAGCAGTGCTGAATACACAATATCATAGACTATTTTGAGTGCAGACAATAATAGTGATTAATCTATAAGCAGGAAGAAAATCAATTTGGGGAGAGAAAGAGGTTAAGGCAGTTTTATCAAAGCAAAGTCTTTTCGCCACTGCAGTGTGCCAGAGTAGCAGTAGTTTACATGCTATCTTAGAAACTAAAAGGGCACTAAAGGACACCCATTTTGACAAACCATGAATTAATGAATGAATTCAGTATTTCTGCAACTGCAACTGAATACGTAAAAGCCCTCATTATTTTTCATCATCTTGACTAATCATATGATCAACTGAAGTTAAGTCAAGCTGTGTCTTATTTTAGGATTTAACCCAACATCACATTTACAACTAAAGCCTTCAGCAGTGAAAGACTGATTAAAAACGTTGCAGCGTGACAAAGATAAACTAGAATTACCGCCTTGTGGTTGTATGCCTATGCTTATCAGTCAAGTTGCAGTTTACATGTACTACTGTCCAGACTCATAAAATTTATGCAGTGAAAACTTCAATAAAAAAGGTACTAAGTAAATTTTCGATGTGTGATAAATGGATATGTAAGTAAAATAATTTGACTTAACTTTGCTAAGCTTTTTGATTCTTGTTCTGCTGCATATCTGCTGTCTCCATGTAAATTCATTGAGAGAAACAAAAAACAGACTCAAATTCCTTGTATGTGTTCACATGTTTCCGATAGAACACAAAGCCATGACAGTAGACAATGCTTCATATATGGATGTTGCTGCAAAGAAGCTACAAATTCTAAAACATGTATGCTTCACACACAGCACACAGGATCTATACAGTCAAGGTGGGCACCCAAGATTAGTGTCATCAGTTCAGTATCCATCCAAATGTGAAATTTGGTCACTATGTCCCCTTCTGTTCTATTCTGAATTACAGTGTTGAACAATGGCCAGAAAAGTGTTTTTGCAGAACATGACATCACAGTGAGGTTGACCCTATCATCACTTCATCATTTTATCCTATCCTTTAGACATTTGTGTGAAATTTTGCCATCATTTGGACAAATTCTTGAGATATCTCGTTGATGAGACCGGGACATACAGACGGACCGACAGATGGAAAATCCAAAAACATAATGGCTTTGGCCACAACATAACAAAACTGCATCATGTGCAAAGACTCAGCTGACAAAAGGATCTTAAACCTGTTTGCAGGACCTGCAGGGTATATGTGCATTACTGTGAGCTGTGTGTACTGCATGTTTATGTGTGATGTGTGTGTGTGTGTTTATGTGTGTGTGTGTGAGAGGCATCCCAGTTTTCCTCTAATGAACAAGAGCGACTGCAGGGGAGCTGGAGATATGTTCTTTATCACTGTTTACCTGGCATAAACACTCATTAAACTCCATCACTGCCACTGTTTTAATGCACTTTACAGCAGGAGGCGTGCACTCCAAGCTGACAGATCAAGAGCAGCAACAGTACCTCAATATAAACCAGACTCCTATGAATGCACCGACCAAACACTTGAGTTCATGAGTTACATGTTCTCTGTTCAACTGACAGACCTGCTCTACCCCCTGAGCAACATCTGTCCATGTATTTACTGTGATAAAATAAACTAATCCTTCTGCTTTCTACAAAACAAGTGGTATGAAATCACAAAAATCAACCCAAAGCTGGAGCTGGGGTTTGTTCAAAGTTCTGACACATCTTAGATAAAAAAGTGATTGAATTTCAAGCATGTACATTGAAAAAAAAAGAATTGAGCCTTGTGACACCCCACATCTGATGGCTGTTGATGAACTGTCATTCATGAAGAACAAGGCATTGAAAAATGAGAGATGAAGTCGTCGTCAGAGCTAAAAGCACTCAATTGAAGTTGGAAAATAAAAGGTGTTGAAGGCAGCGCTAAGGTCTAAGAGGATTAATACTGAGCAATCTCCTGACTCTAGACCTAGACTGTATTTCTAAGACAAGAAAGAATTGACAGAAGCAGCTGTGTGAATTGTTCTGCGTTTAGAGTTTGATTATGAATGTGGTGACAAAAGAGAATGAAAAAGTAAGGTTTTGTTGCAAAGGAAAGAGTAAAAAAACAATATTTGTTCAAGCTCTTAAGACACTTAAAGCCAATGTTATTGGGAGAAAAATATATATATATGCTTCTTCAACAATATTTTTCTCCCAGTCCATCTGCTGACATGGAAACCCCTTTTCTTTGCCTATGTGGGACTTGTAATGGTGAACCTGTTGTTTACCAGTGATGGCTAAATGTGATAACTGGAAGCTGTGCTGGAAATATTTCAACATGGCACCACCTTGTGTATGTTCTTGGCCAGTTATCCACAGGAATTCAAGGCACACTGCCAAAAGCTGTTTATTAAAATAATGTTATGGGAGGATTTTTCTTGTAAGCTGACATTGAACTGTTGTTTGACAATGCAAAAGAGAGTTGCAGTGACCACAGAGCTGTTCCTGATTCATAATAAAATGTTGAGATCAGACATGATTAATATGGTGGAGCTGATTTATCACCAAGTCTTTTCATGGATGTGATCCCTCTCTGATCCATTGCGCTTTCTCCCCAGCCCTCTGCACTCTGTCAGGACTGTGGCTCACTACTAGAAACGCACTGCTGATGCAACAGATAGCTGGAGCTCAGGCTGAGGCAATACCGAAACTGCCAATGCAACAGGGTGAGATACCTGCTCCGCACAACACGTGGAAATGGTCCACGGCACCATTCACATGAGGCAGTGAGAAAAAGAGGGAGAAAGATGGGGAGCAGGGAGAGAGCGAGAGAGGGAGAGGGGGGAAAAGGCAGTGTGTCTGCCACAATAAACTGCTTTCAATGACAAAGCAGCACTGGCCAGCTTCCAGCACTGCACCAGACACACGCGTGTCTCTATGCATGTGTATGTGTGTGCCTGACTGTGCATCCATTTGTGCATCCAAGTGTTCATGATTTGAAGCTGACATCAAAGTACAGCCCCTGTTTTTAATTATGTTGCATTTAGCCTTGTGATAACAAAAAGCCTAATTCAGGATGTAAATGCGGAGTCATGTGCTCTCATTTAGCCACTGGGTCTCTGGAGAGAGCTGGGTCTGTGATGTGTTAGGGCTGTGTCTTTGTGTTGTGCATGTTGTGTCTGCCTCGGGGTGTCTCAAGCCACTCGCACTGTACTGTGCTGTTTTAAATGCAAACACAGTCTTCTTCCTTTGTGTTAGACAAACACTTACCCAACTGCCGCGCCTGTCAAGGCTTTTAAAATCAACAAAACTTGCAAGAAAGTGTAGCTAAACATTCAGAGACCAACCCTAACAACAGAAGTGTGACCGCCGCTTGAATCCTAACAACCCTCTCTCAAGAGATGAGTCTCTAGGGAGGTTTGGAAGTGGTGTTTATCCATTCTTACCTCAACACAAACAAACTCGCATAATCAGCGGTACATATAAACATGTTCACATTTATGAAAACAATTCAACTGAACAACTCAGACAGCAAAGAGACAGCCCCAAATTTGCAGGTAACTTTTAGCTTTGTTCCTTTTGTTCACTTTGTGCAGAACTCATACATCTCCTCCTCACAACGCTCTTCACAATGAAACATTGAAAAAGCACGCTTCCTTCCTGGCTGAGAGTTTAAGTAGTGGTTTATATGTGTTTCTCTCAACACGTGAAAATTTCCTTCATTCATTAAGAGCGTTTCCTGTGTGCTTTCAGCTCTATGTCACGTAGTCAACACACAAAACATAATACATAAAAGGAAGAGTGACAAAGAAGGCGTTATAGGTGGCAATGAACCTAATAAAACTTGAAAGAACTGGCTCCACAGTACAGCGTGAATCAACAATAAAATTATAAAGATTAAGACGGCATCAGTAACAGAGCGACCTTCTCTACAAACCGCACAATAATAATACCATTACTACTGCAGCCAAACAAGTAAAGCCTGCCAAATTACAAGTTACGACCCAGGGCTTACAAGCACTCCACTTCTCTGCTAAGCAGTTGGAAAACAGCAGGTGTAGAAATATGGCTGTCCAAAACACTGCAAGAAAGAAAAGGGGAAGCAAAGGGGCTTCTCATACAACGCAACGGCTAAAAAAGACATGCAACGGGGAAAGAGAAGAGGGGTGTCTGTTACCGTGGAAACTGACCTCTTTGTTGCTGACTTTGTTGTCACATCCTTTAAACCCACCTGGAAAAGACAAGCCAAACACACAGAAGCCCAGATCCTCAGTGATTCAGTAGGAACAATAACAACACCAGCTTCCAAATAAAGCGCTCCAATCAGCTAAATCCAGGGTGGCAGAGAGAGAGAGAGACAACAGATGATAACCTCTAGATGAGCTCCACTGTAGCTGACCCATCTGCAGCGAGACAATAGACCCCAGGGTGAACACTCCGGCTGCCTTTACCTTGTCTGTCCTCGGAGGAAGCCCCTCCGGTTTAGGCAGCATATCCCTAAAAGGTATTGGTGGCCATCTTGCTTTGCCTTCCTCCAGCCTCAAAAGAAAACGCTGGCTACAGTAGCCGTGCGCAGGGCAAGCTCCTGGGTGTCATGACTAGGGCGACTGTGAGCTGCTGTAGCAAAGTGCTGCTACAGCAGACATGCACACATTCGCTGCACACACACAGACATATAGACACACACACATACGGGATGCCTTTCGCAGACGCAGACAGAGCCTCATCAGCCAATGGCGTGAGGACCTTAGCGGCTTGTAAATTACCTTCCATGCCTAGACTCTCCTAAACAAAGGATCCCCTATGTGGGCTTTTTACTCCAGCCTTACGCACATGGATTGGACGCAAGCTGTGGAACGGATACTGCACACATGCTGGATCTGGATCAGAGGAAAACAAATCCATCACCACTGAGACATTAACCCCTGAGGCAGTTTACCAACACTCCTTTTGTGCTCATGGTGATTTTCACTGAATTCTTTACCCAACTGGTCCATTAAATGATTAGTTAATAGTATATCTACAACTGGTACTCACTGATTCATTGCCTAAGTGCCATGATCAAGGAAAAATGCCAAAAATGTGCTGCTCCCAGCTTATCACATGCTTCGTTTCCCTTGTTTATATCAACCTAAACCGTGTGTCTCTGGGTTTTAGACTGGTGGTCAGGCAAACAAACGAAAAACAATTTGAGCTCTGGAAAATTTTGACCTTCAGAATTTCATAGACAAAACAATCCATTAGCTAATCAAAAAAAGTCAATTGATTTATCCATAATTGAAATAAAATTCACCATGAGTAAAATACTTATTCTGTTAAGCAGAGGCTGACATCACATGACAATGACATTGGCCAGCTTGCCGATGTTTTGAGTCATGTGATCTATTATATTATGAGGAAGTTGTGCAGTGCGTTGCATTAGACACAGTATTTAGCGTATTACATCATGCCATGCCTTTTAAACAATTACAGTGTCATCCGCATTGGACACATAATTTTCTGCAGCACCACAAATTCCCACATGATCTTGCAGGAGAGAGGACGTTCACAGCATCCATACTCTTCTTTCTCTCAGTGTCTCAACAAACCCTTCTCATTCACTCATCCACCCTAATGTCCTTTTCTCATTCTAAACAATTCCCTGAGGAAAAGCTGTGGTTAGAGAAAAAACAAGGAGACAGAGAGCAAAAAGACAAAGAGAGAAAAATGTTATGAGAGAGTAAAGCACTCCCCCCTTTTAAAGGCAACCATGTGGCCAAGACGCTGAGGTCACACCAGGACACTGAAACATGAAGGCAGCCTGAGCCAGAGCCTGTCGGTAACTCACTAGTAATCAACCTCAGACGTGTGTTTGATTGTGGAAGCAGAGAGCATGCAGCTACATGCAGACACAACAATGAAAACTATATCAGTGTAGTGTCAAGCATGTAATAAACATTCAAACATCAGGATGAAACAAATACACAAGCAGGTCACAGTTGAAGATGCAGTCATATTGACGGATTTAGCAGTAAGCCATGTCAAAATCTCAAAAAGGTAATCACGGGCACATTACACCTGGTAGTTCAGTGAAAGTCAAAGAAAAATATGCAATGTGTGCACAACCATGAACGCATTCATTTATGACCCGATATTAACAATTAACTGCAATGTTTTAAACATTATGGTGCAGTTTGAAATGAAAATGAAAAGTATACTGAAGATTTGTGTTCCTAGTCCCATTGTTGCAAGCCTGTTTTTATCACACTACAGAGTTCAAGAGTCAGTCAGTTAGGCAGTTGTGCCTAATAACTTATCATAGTCAAACTCCTGCATGGTGTGGCTTTGTGCATATGTGCCTTGGAACAATGCCTGACAGTCAATGTCAATGTCAATATTTATGGAGGTGGCTACTGGGTGCAATTCTTTTTCTCTCATTACTTAGATTTATTTTGATGAATGGATAGCTTCAAAGATATCATCTTAAGCAGGTAGGTGGTGACAATTTAGTGTAAATCTATGAATGCACAATCACCATCAAAAACAAGTCATGTTCAACCTGAGTTATTTTTCCCAAACTGATTTCCAGCACACTGTAAAACAACTACAGATGTAGATGAAACACTTTAAATATAAACAAGGCATGTGTGTGGTTTGGTGGAGCAAACTTCATTCCTAAAAGTAATATTTCTCTAGCACTGTCAGAAACCTCAGTCCACTTTACAACAACTGTTATTCTCAGCTGTTAAATCACTATGTGGATTAGTGCCTGCATATGTAGAATGTACACTGCCTAATCCATGAGGGCATACCGTAGCTTTTCAAAGTTTATCTCTGAAATAGACAAAATGTGTATGCACGTAACAGCATTTCACTGCTATTTACAGCTGCCAACATATGCATAATTCAGTATTTCACCGCTGCATGGCTCAAGAATAACTTCCTGACTAACAGTAATGGATATGACCCACCTTATATCTGGACAGGTTTATGATGTTAACTAGTTTATCCCAATTTCCATGCTTTCCAAATTGGTGCGAGCCTTGTCCTAGTTATTATCAATGTTTTCAGATTTATTGTTGCAGTTATTGGTGAGCTCTCCTCTGAATGAGAATGTGACAGGTAGGTGGTCTGACAGGTTTGACATTTATGGAGACTACAAACTACTGTAAAACAGGTTACACCGACCTAAACAATAAAAGAACCCTGTGTATGAGACACACCTACAAACTGCTGTAAAGTCAACTATTACCTGGCATGTGCAGCTGAAGCCTTTCAGCAGTTACAGTACGGACTTTACATTAAATTAAACATTTACTCATTTGGCTTTAATCCACAGTGACTAACAAGAAAGGATTTTAAAAAAACATAAAATTCAACAATTAGATTAAATTAAATGATACAGAGAAACTGTAACTCCACTTCCCCTATGATGTATGACATAAAGAAAACTAAACAAAAATAATTTGTTTTCCTTCTGGCTGTAACATTACTTTTAACATAAAGTGTTTCTCTGATTCGCTCACAATATGGCTACAAATCAACCAACCAATCACAATAGAGCTGGAACCAACTAACCAATCAGAATAGAGCCGCAAATGAACCAATCAAAATACAGCTACAAACCAATTAACCAACCAGAACACAGCTACAAATCATCCATTCAGAATATGGCTACAAACCAACCGATCAAAATAGAGCTGCAAACCAGCTAACTTATCAGAATATAGCTACAAATCAATTATTCACAATACAGCTACAAAACAACCAACCATTCAGAATACAGCCACAAATCAATCAATCAATCAGGATATGTAGTTATTATATTATTCCACTATGTTAAACTGTTGATATCACAATATTTTTTGCATGGGACTTCTCTATCTTTAAATATAAATGGTTTGAAGTGTAAGTGAAGTGTTGGCTGTACAGTGCATGTCAGCCTTCAAACCATTCCTCCCCCTACAGCCACTCCATTCCTTTATCCGAAAATACTCCACAACTACCAACAATATTCCACCGCACCCTTAATTTGCAGTGCTAGTGTCCCATATGTTTTTCCCCTTTAACGAGCTGCCCAGCTCTCGTTAGGAACAAGTAGTCTGGACATTAATCAGCCTAAGCTACAGCACATGAGCATGCAAGCTAGGTAAAGAAAGTTGTTCTGCGAGAGTCGTAAACTGCCTCTAACACATCTGGAGGCTGACCCAATGGAGACCAGCCAGGTGATGGAGCTGTGCCAAACGCAAATGTTGCCCATAGTTGTCATTACTGCAGACACTAATGTAAACTTGTCTCTCATTTGCATGGCAGAGCTACAGATCTCTGAAGGAAGTTACTCCTCGTTGTTCTCTAGTAAAATTGTGACTTTCTTCATATCATGGTGTGTGTGTGTGTGTGTGTGTGTGTGTGTGTGTGTGTGTGTGTGTGTGTGTGTGTGTGTGTGTGCATGCGAGGGTAGGAGCATGTGTGGGCTGATTTTATCGACTGATTTAAGCTGATTGCAATTGAAATCGTTATTGTGATTGTTATTTTGTATCGTAATTTATAATGGCCAATAAATAACTAAAAAATGTAAGTAATGGGAAGCCATAGATAGGTTCTAATTTATTGTTTGTTCACTAGAAAGTGCTCTGAGTGAGAACTCTGTCAAGAGGGCACAGATGTCTGACTTTTGCAGATCTGTGCCTTCATGGTAAGAATTTCAGGTGTGATACATTACTGGAGTGATAATAGATCCCCACTTCTCATTTTGTATGAACTAAATAAGCCTTACAGCAGTCATGTCATCCAAGCCTGGTTTTACTGCAGTAAGTCACTAAAATGATGGCCCTATGGTAGTTGAGTGGTGAAGGCTAAAGCCTGTTGACAAACATGATTTAATGTTTATTTATCAATCCCATAAGTTTCAGTGTGGCGCTAGGCTATAAAAGACATGCTGCAGTTTATCTGATGCTAAACTACTTAACTACAAAGCTAACTATTGTTATGCAATTACAGTGAAAGACATGAGTCGCTGAAGTGTAACATCATACTCATCCTGCTTAAGTAACATAATGGTAAATGCATTGTAAATATGAGAATATAATAGGTTTAAAAAGCATTGTGTTATATTTGAGGAATCAAAAATTATGTGTTTACAACATCAGATATTGTTTTTGAATGGAATGTAACTACATTAGTTTACAGAGTGTTGTATTATGGGTTGTTTGTAGCCTTAATGTTTGTGTTTTCAGAATGAACACTAGCTTCCTTGGCTAAAATTTGTCCATCACATTAAAAACCAAATAGCTGGCTATTATAGTGAAAATGAAAAATCAGAAGAAATAAACATCTGCCCTAAAGTAAATAACAGTAAAATCTGATTCAGACACCTTCCATATCCCTTTCACTTTCGTTTTTTGTCTTGCTGTGCCATGTTTTTAAACTGTGACATGAATAACAGTTGTTTTTGACAATAGAATAAGTTTCAGCTGCATAATGTACTGCTCAGTCTTTGTTAGAACACTTCAATAATCACTTTCAAAAATCTTTGCTAATGTTATATCTTTCTGTTAAAATGAATATCAGTCAATGTATCATTATCAGATTTTTTAAACCCTCAAGTATTGAAATCAGTATCGGCCTTAAAAATCCTGTTACTTTTTGAGCTTTAGCTGGAGGTACTGAAGTGAGCGGTAACAAACACGTGAAAATGGGAAAACATGACTCAGTATTTAAACCGTGCCCATGCTGCACATCCACTCCACACATGCACAACGTCTCACACAACAACACACACTCAATAACATCTTTGTACAGGTCAAAGCACAAAAGACCAACACAGACAAGTACTAATATATATGCAAACACCTCCATTTGCATTTGGATTTCGTGAAGCCAGACCTAGGCCATATGAAAGCTGATCTTCCTCGCAAAGAACCTTGAAACCATAAAGTTCTGTGTTACCTGAGAGGAGGCAGCACCATGGCTCATATTTAGCAGACTCCAGAGGCTGCTCACATATCACACTACTCACTTTTCCACAAGAACATCTGTGGACTCAAGACTTCGACTAAATGTCTACACAATAGCTTTCTGCACTCTTTTATAAATGCTCTCTGTTTCTCCAGCAAACACATACAAATACAAACGCAGGTTTGTGGCTTTCACATTTCCTGTGTGGATGATTTGTAAACCATGGGTGAGGATATTTTAAGGACACAATGGATTCACATTCAAAATTCCATTTCACACACATAAACACAGAGTGTGTTATGTAACATACTACAGTCTCACTCTTGGAAGGAAATGTGCACCATTCAACACCACACCCTAAATCCACATGGACTCAATTTAAAGGCTGGCAGTGGTTGGTCAACATGAAAGGACAGTGGGTCACTGCAACTTCTCACAACTCCGGCCCATCATAGAGAAGAGGGATGAACTTTACAAAATTCATGCATTGACAAAATGTCTTCTTTAATCTGCCTGCTTTGTCTTTTTATGTATTTATGTGTCTGTACCTGTTGATTTTTTCAGTAAGACAAACATCTGTGCAAACACAGAATGAAGTATTAAAACTGACACACATGCATACACACTGACCCAAATACACACGCAAACACACAAACACTATGCAGGCTGAGCAGCATGGGGGCCCCCAGATCCTCTCACAATGAGACAGGAAAAGCCTTACTTAAGTTTGTGCTAGCGCAACATGCTGAGTAAGCATGTTGGCTATTTTACTGCACGTGTGTATGCATGCACGCACGAACATACGCATATGCACGTCTGCAGGCGGACGCATGCAAACTGCAGTGGTGCATTAAAGAGTGACTGAGAGGATAATCTATGATGAGCAAAGGGAAAACATGGACAGAGCCAAAGAATAAACAAGCCTGGGAACTCATTATATTCATTACAGTAGATTCTAGCGGAGAGGTTCTTTGGGAGGGGGGAAGAAAATTTGCGTTTTTATCCTCTTCAGGTGTATAAG
Organism: Seriola lalandi dorsalis; assembly: GCF_002814215.2. Classification (NCBI taxonomy): domain Eukaryota; kingdom Metazoa; phylum Chordata; class Actinopteri; order Carangiformes; family Carangidae; genus Seriola; species Seriola lalandi. Next base: position 632,249 of record NW_019524838.1, on the reverse strand, counting down.
CTATATTCTAAATTAGGCAGGTCAGGTTGATGCATGAATAAACTCCAGAATGTTTCTCGAGAAGGAGGCCATTGTGTGCCCTTGGTGGGATTTGAGTGGCATTTCTTTTGGGGGGCAAAGTGAGGATTTCTTTTCACCCAGAGAAACCAAGTGGCACGACTTCAAAGCTTATCCAGGGACTTAAAGCCTTACAACAGTCAGAACACGGAAACAAATTCACAGATGCAAAGACCCAAAGAGAGCTCAGGAGTGGAGCATTAATGGTATCACAGTTTAACTCTGCAGATATCTGCTGAATTATAAATATTACACAGACTAAAACACATACAAACTGCCATGTGTTTATAAGACACTTTGCGTTACGAATGACTGACAGCTGAATGTGCATTAAGGCAAACAGACAGCATCTGATCGGAGTCCCACATCATTAAGTGACTGTATCTGGTTGGATGTAAGCCTTCAAACGGGCACGGTCTGGGCCATACATCTGCTCTGATGTGTAGTGTAGTGGGTTCTGGCCAAATAACTCACCCTAAATCAAATAAAACAGACATTTCCCCTCTTTCGCAGACCCTTTTTCTGGGCCCCTATCCAAGCCCTGCAGCTATTACAGATAACTACCTCACAGGGTTGTTTTAAATTTAATTGGCTTGGACCAGGTTAACAGAAAATACAAAGCAGCCCTCATCAGAGGCAAGTACATGTAATAAAATGTGTGTCTGTGGCGAAGATGAGGAGAAGTCCGAGGAGGGAAAGTAGGCTAAAGCACCACGCACTCTGCTTGGTCATAATGAGTTGGCTCTGTTCAAATGTTGGCAGTCTCTCTGACATTTCACGAATCTTCCTCGCTACCTCGGCCCCCTTCTGTCCCACACGTTTACGTAATGAAGAGGGCAAAAAAAAAACAACAAAAAAAAAAAAAAACCAAGTGTGGACGTGCAGCTGTCCTTCAGCTCATTGCCAGAGTGCCCACATGCATACTCTATGTGGGGGAACCTGCACTCAGTTTTTGTGAAAGGAGATGATTCCTCTTTCAATGACAAATGCAGCGTGACACACCGAACTCTATCAGGGCTTATAAAAAGATTTCTATTTGTTAAAAAAACATCCTGTCTCATTGCATGTTTACTACAAATCATACACACTTAATATTACTACTGATAATTTTCTACAAGGTTTTCTGCCTTCCTGGTAGCCAGTTCCTTTCAGTTAAGTATGGAAATAATCTTGAAGAGACTTGAAACTTGTTTGAGAAAGATAATGCACCACAGTAAACATTGTGTCTACTTTTATAATTGTAGATGTTGCAGAGTTATTAAGAGTTGTGGGTGCCTATCTGTTATTTTCAGCAAAAAGACATGATCTCAATGTACATGAAAGTTAAGCAGGACAGGCGTCATGGCCCAAAACAAAAGATATTTCAAGTGTGTTTGTGCAGTTTACCAAACTTGAAAAGTGGCAAAGGTGGTAACAAATAGTTTTTTTGGTTAATTTTGTTTTTACCTTGAAAGTGGACATCAAATGAATGATTGACTGTTTGCAAACACATTAAAACATTTAATTCTATTTAGGATAATGTTAGATGACAGCACTCATGAGTTTTTGTCAACTTTGACACTTTGGTTTAATTCTTACGATATACATACTTTCATGGTTAAATATACTATTTGTGATTCACAGTACCTTGTATGTTATTGTTAGTAAGATAGTGACTGTAAATGACTATTGATTAACAAATTAATCAGTACAGTTGAATTAAATATGTGAGTATTTGTGTATGTACAGTTCAATTCTGGCTTGTTTGATGACATTTTTACAGTATATTTTATCTATTTTATTTATTAATGCTTAAGATCCCTACTTGTCTTTGTTAATTTGGCAGATATTTCAATTGACCCCACTGGCAGTACGTTGCTTGGGATAAAGTTGCTCACAAAGCAGTAAAACACATATAGTGATGTGTAATTTTCAAATTTCTGCCATAATGATACACAAAGCTTACTTTCTAATCACAGCAGTGCTGACACAAGTTTATTAGCAACATTAACAAGTGCAATTACCTCACTGAATGTGCTGATTTAGAGGGATACTGCAGGTAATTTTGCCTTGTTTGAGGTGTTTGTTGGCAGCCCTACCTTGCTGCTGACCCACTATGAGCAGGACAACCTGTGTAGTTTAACCTAATTACCTGGATGTAGGTTACTGAGTTCAAAGTCTTAAACCCATAGTAGTGCGTGTCCACTGGTTATCTCCAGTAATCCTCATTACAACCCTGAGAATACTCCATCAGACAACCGAGGAAGGTCAAAGGTCAGCACCAGACAATAAGGTCACCATGGAAACCGTCAGTGCTGAAGACCTCCACAGCTGCGTGTGAGAGGGGGAAGAGGAGTTCAGACCTAGCAGGAGCGTCTGCAGGGACAAATCACTCTCACTTTACATCTTTACATCAAGATGGATCCATTTGAGAACAATGAGGGTGTTTTGCTTCATGACTACAGGCTAAAAAAATCTTAATTCAAACACACACACAGCCATGTGCATGAACAACCCCGTCTGACAAAAACATGCAGGTAAGAATTAATCACATCCAGACAGATACAGCTTTGAATATCTGCCATAATGCCAAAGCAAACAGTCACTGCTGGGTGCTGCAGGCTGCATGTCCTCCCTATCAGAATGCTGTCTGGGGGCTTGGCAAGTGTTTTCCTGATACATGTGTTATCTCAGCCACACAACTCTTCTGGCAAATGCATTGCAGCAGAAAAAGGAATAGTGGAAGAAGTGCAGGAGATAAATTAGTTTGCAGGAGTAGCTGGGCAGAGCTTGCGAGCTGACGGGAAGCCTGCAGGTTACTATTTGTACGAAGTACAGTTTCCATTTGCAGTTTTATCGCACTGAAATTAATGCTTCCTTTGCTATGTAATTATGGTGAACCTCAAACTCACCTAAAGTGCACCTCACCAGGTGCATAGTCTTGATAAATAGAGTGACAGAAGGAGACAGCACTCACAGATAATCGTTAACAATACTATCTGTGAGTGCTGTCTTTTTTTGCATTTGTCCAACACAAGTCACACATATTACAATATATAAAACGAAGCTATATTTATGGCAAAACAGTTACATGTTTTCTTTACATTTATGTTGAAGTAAACTGTGCTCATCTCCTTCAGTGTATGCAGTAAAGTGTTTTTAGAAATCTCCATATATCACAGCTACATTGGAATGATAGGAGAAGTGAAATGGTATAAACAATGGTGGTCTGATTACAATGGGAATGATCGGAACTGAAAAAAAGTCCATATCTTGCATCCTTAATGTTTGTATGACATGATGTATTTAAGAGTTCGTGACTGTAGAAGTCAAATGAGCTGCCAGCACTGGCTGACTGAGGGGCAACTGTTTACACAACGGGTCACTTCCTGTTTGTCCAAATGCCGATGATGGTCCTGTGTTATAATGTGTTTGTTTGTACTATATTCCTGCAATGCGAATGTTATTGTTTATGAGTGCCGACATTACCATTGTGAGTCTGTAAAAAAGTGACTCCGTTATGCAGCCTACAGCTCTAAACATGTCAGGATGTTCAGTTAAATTCACTCTCACTCACTCACTACAAATACATTTGTGAACTCTATGAACTGCACACTTTTGTTTCTAGTGTGTATGCTCTAGCATGTGTGTGTCTTTGTGTGTTGTTCAGGGCCAGGTCTCAGTCTTGTCCTCACTGCCCAAGACAAGGCGAGGCCATGAGGGGGCCATCAAGCCTGAGTGAAACCAGACATTTTTAAAAGGAAAGCTCCACTCTCACTATGCACAACACTCACTCTCTTTCTAAAAAACACAAAATCAAAACATTTTCTGGTGTTTTTGTATTTTGTCTTTGCATACCTAACCCTTATACTGTGGAATCTGTATAATGTTATGAGTGTTTTTTTGCAAGTATATGTATATGTTTAATGACAAAACCAAACCAAATACAGCCACACCAACCACTAATAGCTAATTATGGTAAAACCGGGAACAGAATTCACATGCCACTACATGAACTCCTCCGTGGCCTCTGCCCCTTTATTTCACGTTCGTTGGAAGGGTGTGTGAGCTTGATCAGCAAGACTGGCCAGCACGTGTTTTTGAATGTATTACTCACACTACACATATAAATTAAACACACATACACTCACTGTGTGTTTTACTTACACATTTAAATACAAGACAAGAGGTAACCTTGCTCGAAATGCTCTGCATCTAGAATTAGCTAAAGGATGCAGTTGTGGATTTGACCTGCAGTTCATTATGATCTTGACAGCACTTCACACATTTGTGTTAACAGAAATTGGGGGACACCTGGCTCTTGTTGCTTGAATGAAAAGGGATCTGTTGTTCATTTTACTTACTCTGCTTCCCCCTAACAACAGCATGCAGCATGTGCTACACAGGCACATATGTTGTCAAACATCAAAAGTCACAACCACATAAATAAGATAAATAAAAGTCTGAGCCACACATACACACACACTCAAACACACACAAACACACAGACCCATATTTCAGCATATTCCAAATAATATGTTTGTAAATCTCTGCCTGGCCTGATCTGTCCCTCCTTGCCCTGTGCTATACTCAGAAATAGTGCACAAAGGTCTTCACTACTAATACTGCAGGTGTTATATAATCAGCCCCAATCTGCTACTGCCACTACAACTCTGAGGACTCTGCCAGTGGATGCATGCACGTTTGCACACACAGCCACATGGACCCTCACTCACAGTTGTGCACACACATACCTCCCCCAGCCACATGGACACCACTGAACTATGTACATGGTTATGTGGCTCTAGTAGCCAGCTGCTGTGAAGAACTCTTATTCCCACCTACCAAAATGACTATGACAATGTTTATTGGCCTGTTGTATGTTAGTATATTATAGATAAAGAACCTTAATTTCAAAGGCTTTGTGAAATTCAGCTAACCACTCATCTAAATAATTTCAATACTTACAAAGTTTTGTAATTGGTAAAAAAGTAACCAAAAAGCTGCCTTCTTAGACATGCTGCATATAGGAAGCAACATTATTATTCTCTTTTAGACGTGTTTCTGGATACTCAACCAAGTCCGGTGTTCACTAGCCTTTTAGTTCTGTCTTGGTGTTATCCAACTCCAGAGAAAATATATGGATCTTTAGGCTATTAGAAGCTGGATCTTCACCAGCTATTTGCTAAATTTGTCAAGTTGATGTGGCAAACTTGCTAGCAAACAGTTGCTTATTCACACATCCAGCAGCTACAGAGCAGCATTATACATACAAACATACATTTGGAGTCGTTTTTCTGGCGAATGTAAGTCCAATATTCATTCTCTTTTAGCTACAGCAACTTCTGAGGAAAATATCTGGCTTTCACTGCTTAATGCTCCACTATGTTTACCTGCTAGTTGCTAACTTTGTCTGTCTGCTGTTTGGTGCTGAGCAAGTAGTGTATCTGGGGTTTTTAGGGCTTTTTCTCTCAAAACAGATGCTTGTTATAACTGAAAAAGGCACTAATAGAACGGTGAGAGTGGCGCTAAATGATGAGCTAAAACTTAGACAAAGCAGATTCAGGTGATAATTCTCTGTAGGTTCATCACTAGAAGTGACAACTTTCACACTGTCACACTGGCATTGTCACATTGTTTTCATATTTCATTTGATTGAAAATATTGAATGTAACTGCTTTAAAGTTGACTGGGAAAAATTTGTCTCTAAATCAGCGTCATGGATGTTCATCGTGTCACTGAGTTCTCTCCTAAAATACCAGTTCACAATGCCATTCAGTGCCACTGTGCAAAAACATCCAGCTCAAATTGGCTTTAATTACATTGCCATACCCATCCACACACACAAGAATGCACATACATACACGCTCTATGTGCAACTTATAAAACCGCTTATTCTCTTGCTTGCACCATGGATGGCACACACAAAACAGACGCATACTCCCACCACGTGCTGAGCTTCTGCCAGTCATGTGACAGCGCCTTCCTGTCTCAGACGGGACATCTTCAACACTCTACAGCATTGTGCATGCATTCACACCTGATCTCTGTTCTCCACACACACACACACACACACACACGCACGCACACACACACACACACACGGAGACCAGTACTTCCCCTTTTAACACTCAACTCATTCCCCGACTTATAACAGGAAGACACCATGAAGTTAAGTGTACAGCATCTGTTGAAACCAGTCGAGATAATTCACAATGTGAAAGTGAAACCTTCTGTTTCAAACTGTCTGGCTGACTCAACTCTCGATCATTGCTGCTAACAGTGGACAGCTGTGGAACCTTGGAGATTAAAAGCAGTGATGTCAGACAATAACAATCGCTCTTTTTTCAGTTGTTTCAGTTCAGCAGTGTTCAGATGCAAAAGAAGCTCTAGTGTATTCGTTGCCTAACTGTATCTCTCTGTGGGAAATAACCTAAGACCTGACTGCAATAAAACCCCATGTAATACTATCAAATGTAATTAAAACGTGCTCGTGCAGTATAATATAGGCCTCACCTGTGCAGCAGAGAGCGTGAGCGGAGATGAAGGTCTTCTCCTCTTCAGTTCCACGCACTTCCTCAGCTTACAGATCTGGTGGCCAGTCCTGCGGTTGAGGCAGCAGCTGCATTGGCCACAGTTGATCTTCCTCAGGCATGGCTCGCACGCCCCGCACCTGCTCCGCTTCTTCCTTTCTTTCTTCTGTGATTTCGGAGCAGTCCACGAGGGCAAGCAGCCCCCTTCTGCCCCCCAGGATCTTGGTAGAATAGCAAGGCTGGGCTCTCCATACCCTGCCTCTGATTCAGTATCGAATGAAAAAGAGGAGCGAGTGCTTTCTGAGCTGCAGGACAAAGTGGAGCTACTGTCCAGAGAGGGAGTCGAGATCTTTGGCACTGAGTCCGGCTCCGTCACTGCTACGACAACGCTGTCCTCGCTGAGGGTTGGTTCACACTCAGCTGTGCGGGGTTCTGTGCTTGACTGAGGAACTAGTGACAATGACAACGAAGATGTCTCTTTCTGGCTGTGGCGCTCCAATGCCTCTGGATTGGATTCACGATCTTTGGTCTGCATCTCTACTGGTGTGCAAGCTTGTCTTTCTCCCTGAGGAGAAGGGAGCTCTGGCCTTTGCAGTTGGTGTGGTTCCCCCTGGCTAGAATCCATCAAGCTTCTAGGTTTGAGGGAGTCACTATGGATAATAACTGGCGTGTTTCTTTTCACTAGAACAGTCTGCAACATCAGGGCAGTTTCAGGAACAGCTGAGGACTCTGGGAAGTGAGGTTTAGCACCATGAATGGTAGGTTGCATGTCTGTCTTACCCTGGCTCAGAACCTCTAGTTCAAGTGCCTCTGAGGTGGAGGGGGCTTTGGTGGGATTTGAGGTAGCTGTGTTGGAGACCGGTAGCACACTTACAGGTGATTCTGACTGTGCTGTCAGTTCATCGTTAGAGTTAGGAGGATCCGGAGGTTGAGAGGCTGGAGTGCCGGGGTGGAGGTCAGTAGGATTGATGCATACATCATTCTCCTTTTCTTTTTTTCCTCGTTCTTCTCCCTTACAGTAACCCAGCTTCTCAACAATGTCCTCCATCTCTTCCACAGTCTCGTTGTGTCTCTCAACTGCTTTGTCTGCCTCTAAACTCGCTCTTCTCTCATGATTTATCTCTTCTCTTCTCTCAGTGACAACTATCACTCTTTCATCTGTCCTATTCTCTTTCAAGTCCAACAAATTACCTTCCTCTTGATGGACAGTACACACATCATCTTGCTTACTATCACCGCCAAGTAGCTTATTTCCAAGGATAGATGAAGTGTCATTTCCCTCGCAGCAACCCTGCACCCCTGGTGAGCCGCTACTCGTTAGCGCAGAGGGCTCAGAGGGGCTGTCTTTGCTTCTGTCACTGCAGAGTTTGAGCTGTCCATCAACATCATCACCGACGGTGGCCCCAGTCACACACCTCAGGTCATCTTCATAGTTCTGACTGACAGTGTTTTTGTCTTTCTTGGTTGAAGTACTGTCACAGCTGCACTCCACACAGTCTTCCAGTGTGTCATTACACGGTGCTGGATCCGCTTTAAGAGGGCTGCCCTCTAAAACATTTTTGACTCCTGGACCCTGATCTTTGATAATTGCGGGAACTTCAAACTCGGTTTTTAGAGACACTGGGAGGATTTCTTCAACATCACAGGAGTCCAGTTTCTTGTTTTCCTCTTCATCCTCGTCAGGAGCTGAATCGTTGATACTGGTGCTTGAGGGCTTGTTTCTTGTGTTTCCGTGCTGTGATGCTGCCCCTCTCCCTGCGCTCCCCCTGCTGTTTCTCCCTCCTCTGCATGGTTTAGGAGGCTGGCAAGGAGAAATAGACACCCGCGTGCCCCGCAGGGATGTCCTTCGCCCTAGGGGGGCTTGTAAGTCGCCACAGTGGTCAGGCAGATTGCTTGGTCGCCTAAGCCTTGTAGATCCTGTTACATTTAGGGCATGGTTAACTCTGCCAGGGGACCTCCCAGGGCCCTGACTAGCAGGCCCACTAACCCCTCTTCCACGGGGGCTTCGGCCTGACTGTGCCTGGGCTCTGACTGTTGACTTTTTTGGTTCTGCAGGTGTTTTCTGGGGCCTCTCTGTGGCTCTTCCTTGGGGTTTATTTGAGTTGCAGGTTTGCCTCTTGGTGCCGATTACTTTCTGGGCATTTTTTCTCTGGGCAGGTGTCTGTCTCCTGGCAGGTTTGGTAGTAGCAGGCATGGCTGAGGGTGTGCAGGAGAGGATTTCTGGGAGCCCGCATGGGAGCCAGGTGAATGTTTGTCTGTTGTTCAGCACACACTTTTTTTTCTTTTACTCTTTAGTGTTTAACTCTTGAACTGTAAATTAGGATGATTTTGCTGTTGTGTAATTGCAGTGCATGACCTATAAAGACAGAGAAAACAAGAAGAAAAAAATCTAAACAAAAATAGTCTAAGTACCTATAAATGTTTTTTTTAGTGTAATAATGACAAAATATTTGCGCAGTACAAACACACGGAAAAACATAAAGTACGATTTGATGACTGACAGCATGATAGTATTAAAGCTATAAAGCTAAATCTCCACCAATTTTCTTTACTTTGTCTGCTGGAAATGACACTTTTGCCCCGCCTGAAATATCTACTCGGACGAGCAAGTGTTGTAGGTTGACGTAAAAAAGGACGATTCAATGCATCTATACATAGAAGAATATTTTGAATAAACATATCATAAAACCAGAGGAACTATATAAAAACAATAACCAAAGCTTCCTGTGTGGTTTCAGCAGTTTAAAGGGCAAGCAGGTTGAGGAGTGGGCTCTGGCCGGAGGTCGGATCCTGTTTTCGTCTTTCTGACTGGCGGAAGAGGGGGTTATTACCGTGTAAAAAACGCCTTCAACGTCGCTGTTTATTATTATTTTTTGCACTTGACCGCTGTCATTTAAAGCGCCGCGTAGATATAGACCTCATCGCGTCACGAAACCTCACTTTCGTACAGGTTGTTTAGTTGCCCGGGAGGTTTTATTTACACGTTTACGGCTGAAATGCTTTACATACCAGAGAGAGACAGTTGCACTGTCTGAACTGCTAATAATACTCCGCTCCAGCGAGACAGCGAGACCTTGTATTGGTTTCCCTCCTCGGCAAATATAGACTGCTGGCAAGTTCAATCCTCTCACGACGATGACACATGGACATGATACAAGCGCCGACGTGAACACACATCGAGTTGGTTTTTTAAACGTGCACCGTCTAGTCTTTGCGGAGCACGACACCCGTTAAAATGTAAATCCCTCTTATGTCAATCCATTCAGGGCAGCCCCGCTCACTCTCCCTCCACCAGACGCAACCTACGGTCTCCGCTGGCTAGAAACTCGTCGTCGGCTCTGGAGGGGGGAGTGGACAAGAAAACCTGGGATGGATCTCAAACGTCATTTGCCCTCAGTGCACTCAGTGCTGTGTGGACACAGGACTATGCTAGAAAAGATTGTAATAAAAGATAATTCATCTTTGATCAAAGGTAATTAATGTTTGGTTGAACGTTTATGTACGTAAGATGAATACGCAGGCTGAGACTTGTTCATATACATTTATCTAAATTCAAAATCATGTAATAAGTCATATGATATTACAATGCCATAATGGATAAAATATTTTTTTTTGTTATTATTTACAACATTGTGACACACAACAATGGTGACATTCACATGGCAACAACAATCAAACATCCATAAAGTAAAGAAACATATAAAAAGATCAGATGTACAGTAAAGTACAAATAGTCTGAACATACGAAGGTCTTAAGATCACACTATGACACACAATGAGAATTGATAGTTAACCACAGAGAAGTGAAAAAGAGGCATACAACATTAAATCCCTTTAAATAATTCATGGAGAAGACTGAAAGCGTACACACATTTATTATTAGTAATAAGTTAAATCAAATTCAAATTCAGTCATTAAATGTGCAATACTGGACTTGTGACATTAATAAGTCTGTTGTATTTTTTCGCTTTTGTTTTCATGGTATAGAATGATGTATTTGGTTTGTTTGATTGGTAAAATATACACTCTTGTGAATGGGCATTTACAAAATAAATATTTTATTGTGTCTTCTTCCTGTTTACCAAAATCCTATTTGTTAATGATATTTACAAATCTTGAGATGTAAGTGTTAGTTGGAAATATAAATATATTATGAAAAAATTTGAGCTGCACTTCTTTTATTTATTGTTGTTATTGAATGGTTATTAGTTTGTTTATTGGTTCCAATGTGTAGTCCCCTCCCCCATGGTTTACGTCATATCGCGTCAGCAACATGCGACTGTTTTCGGCCACTAGCCAGTCAGTCGTCTACGGGCGAAGGACACAAGTGTAGTTACATGAATCTTCAAAGTGCCTCAGATTCATTCATAACTCCAGTTCTTGTCAGTGTATTTTTTAACCCGAAGCAGTGAACGACGAGCTCCTCGGTGCGACACCACCCTGTGTCCATGGTAAAGCCCCACGTTAACAGCCAGGATTGTCCCGAGGCAGGAGGGAAACGAGAGAAGCTTCAACTCAACGAAGGGGAAACAGATTTGTTGAACAGATTTCATCAGACCCAGCTCCCACTTTGCTCTTTTGGCTACTCAGACAGTTTTCATTATCTTGTGAGTATCCCTTTTTAACAGACACCCAGGGGTACATGTTGTCTCTTGACTCAATCTACCTGCTGATTGTGGTGGAATGTAACTAAGTATATTTAAGATCTAAGATCATTCATTACTACTATATGCTTCTTCTCCATTACACTCTTACCAATTAAGATTTTACACATAAAACATAAGCAGAGCTTTAAAAATGTATAACTAGTACTGAAATTGCTGAGTAATGGTCATTTTTCAATGCAAAAACATTTCACCAGATTAATCCATAATGAAAATTGTCATAAGTTGCACTAATGCTGCACCTCAGCTACAACAGTAAATTGCTGCTTGTACATTAATGCATATAATAGAATAATATTGATAATAATCTAATAGTATGAGTTACTTTTACTCACTTACTCAAAACTTGAATAAAGTACTATGCTTTTACTTTAATAACGTTTTCAATGCAAGGCTTTTCCTTGTAGTGGAGTTTTTTTTTGATAGTGTGCTATTAGCAGTTTTATTTAAGGATCTGGATACTTCTTTCACCACTGGAACCATAACAGTTACATCCCATCGCAAGCCATAATTTATCAACCTTATACCAGCCTTAAATAATTTTAAAAAACTGACAGTGGTTTGCTCATAGAGATACAGTCTGTATTGTCTCAAAATAATTCACACATGCTCACTTTTACCACATTGCACAGCCATGGATGTGGCAGATTCCTGAGCAGAAAGGATGACATCGGAGGCTGCAGTCTCCACACCTCCTGCAATAAGCAGCACCCCCGCCCAGAGGGACTACTACTGGCTTCGCTCATTTGTAGCTGGAGGTAAGATCTGACTCATCAGTTTTTACCATCACCATTTCAGGTCTGTGATGATTTACTTAAAGTAGACACTTTGACACTAGGACACAGGTTCAAGCCTCTGTTTACCAGAGAGACACTTTCTCCTTTGCTTCACTGTCTCCTGCTTCCTTTTTGACCCAGAAACTGATGTCTGAACAGCCCTCCTACTGACCTTAACCATACTGTACTACTACATACTAAGATAGGTGACTCCACTTGCAGTGCCCCAAACCTCATGCAAGCCAGGGTGATTTGCCAGCAAGAATATTACTTTCTGTTAATTAATGCTTGGAGTTTAGACACTTGGTGAATTACAGTGTCTTTGTCAGTGTATATATATATATATATATATATATATATATATATATACACACATCAGTCAACACCAACTGAGTTTTTATTGCCACAGCAGAACTTGACCTCATGTAACCTTACTTAAAAATGATGCCAATGAGTTTTACGCTAGATATTTAGTAATATATTCGTTAATTCCGTGTTTCTCTGTTTTCGTTTAGGTGTAGCAGGATGCTGTGCCAAGACTACCATTGCTCCTCTGGACAGAGTGAAGATTCTTCTTCAAGCCCAGAACCCCCATTACAAACATCTAGGTAAAACATCAGCAGGAAAACACGGAAAGCCAATAGGTTTTCAAACATCTGTGCCACATGAGAGGAAACGTCTGATCTTTCTTTGCAGGTGTGTTTTCCACTCTCAGAGCTGTGCCAAAGAAAGAAGGCTTCCTTGGCTTGTACAAGGGTAATGGGGCAATGATGGTCAGGATATTCCCTTATGGAGCTATCCAGTTCATGGCCTTCGACAATTACAAAAAGGTACAGTATGTGCTTAATTGTAAAATAAGGCTTTTTCAAAGGGCAAAGTTCTGAAAACTTGGTAAAACTGACGATGGGGGTCGTTTAAGGCAATGTGATATGCTTGTGACTGTGTGTGTTTTGTGGCAGTAGGGACAATTTACTACAGTTGAAGTGAAATACAGTCCATTTTTTTTCTTTTTATTGGTGAACCCGTTAACCTTTGTTTCCTCCCTGCTGATCCTTTTACAGCTGCTAAGTAAACAGATTGGGATCTCTGGACACATCCACCGCCTCATGGCAGGATCTATGGCAGGTAATTTATTCTTCAAACTGATAAGACTTGCTTTTTCAGTCAGTGCCAGTGGGATATCATGTGCTGCACTGACAACTTTTTCTTCTCAGGTTTGTTTTTTGATTGTTGGCTGAGAACACGTTATTTGTTCCTCTTGAATCATAGATATTTACATCTGTCACCTCAGTGCAGACTTTCTCATAATGTGACACAGTGCATCACCACGATGCAAGTAAATGTCACACCTTGATATGTATGTTATGAAATCTCAAAGAAAGTTACGTGTGCTTGCATCAGCATAAAGAGATTGAGAGTACAGTAGACCTAGCAGCCGAATTGTGTGAGTAAATAGTGAGGAATCATAACCATATTCACAAACTGTCTTTCTACCACGTTTATTCTCATACTGTGTGTTTTCAGGGATGACTGCGGTGATATGCACCTACCCTCTGGACGTGATACGAGCGAGACTGGCCTTCCAGGTGAAAGGAGAGCATCGCTACACTGGTATTGCCAATGCTTTCCACACCATCTACCTTAAGGTGATCTGCACGTGTTTAACTTCTCAGACAAATAGGACTCTCTTTCATTAAAATGCATTAAAATCAAATGCTCTGTGTGACATTCAATGCAACTTTTCCTGCAATGGCTGTTTTTCTGTTTTTGTAAAGGAAGGGGGCGTTTCAGGCTTCTACAGGGGGCTTACGCCAACACTGATTGGAATGGCTCCTTATGCAGGTGACTGATACCAGTCTTTGTTTAAGATCCAGAATCACTGTGAACAGTGTTCCTTGTGTTGCGTTAGCTTGACTCTTTGTCTTCCGCTCGTTTTTATCCTCCAGGTTTCTCATTCTTCACCTACGGCACCCTGAAGAGCCTCGGCTTGAAACATTTCCCAGACCTGCTGGGACGCCCCTCTTCAGACAATCCTGAAGTCCTCATTCTGAAAACCCACGTCAACCTGCTTTGTGGAGGGGTGGCCGGTGCCATCGCTCAGACAATATCGTAAGTGCTGTAGACAGACAGGCAGCCGACAAGCTTCAAGGGCGAGACCCACACAGATGATGAGCCGACAACATGGCTGGTTAATTTGTGGTTTCTGGCTGGGGTGTGTTATTGATTGCACTGATGTGTCACATTGTGTTTCTTCTCACTAGGTACCCCTTAGATGTGGCTAGGAGAAGAATGCAGTTAGGAGCTGTGCTTCCTGACTCTGAGAAATGCACGTAAGAAGCGCATATCTTGGCCACTAGATTTACTAGTATCATTGAAGAGTATTGTTGTGATGTGTTTTGATTTGTGGGTTTTGCAGTCAACTTGTAGTCTTATGGGTGACACACTAACTGTAAGGGTGTTCTGAGGGTAATTATGGAGATGAAAACAGCTCACATAACACAGCGCTGATGAATTTCATCCTTTCATAAGTAATTGGTGAATTGATCATCTAGCTAAAGATGATCAATTGGGACTCATGTCTGTTCCGAAGGAGTCATTAGTGCCTCTAAGTGGGGGAGTTGTTTAAAAATTAAGCTGTTTACAGCAGCTTCAGGCAAGTTGTTCTGCACTCTCTGCAATATGCGGTTCTTAATAAATGTTTGGCCCCCGTTTCTCTCATCTTCTCTGTTGCTAGGGGTCCATGTTTTTAAAAAAGAAATCAGAAAAAACACAAGGGAGTGTTTTGGATACAAAATGGGGAGTTTCCACTTGAAATAGTTGATTCCACATTTGGTTTTGTAAGCAGAGTTTGATGAACTGCATCCTTATAAGTGAAGAAAAAATTCCAGAGGTAGTTGGGCTGTTTACATTAGATAAAATACTAAACCCCAAAACTTTAAGCAGTAGAGTAGCAAATAAGCTGTAAAACTACAGCAACATACCGTTCATACCTGAACAAGGTCACATTAAGCCAGTCCAAACATTGCACATTGTTCTTGCATCATCTCCTCTCCCTTAATATTCAAGATTTTTATTTTATTTTATTTTTTTTAAATGCTTTCAGTCACTATCAGTGCTCTAGAAGGTCATTTGTCTCATATCCAAGATAAAGTTTTCTGTCTTAATATTGCTGCAGTTCATCAATATGTTTTAGTTCCCCATTGCACAGGCAGAACTCAACAAGAAAACAGCTGATTTAAAATGCTTTAAATGTCAATAATAAAAAAATGTCCTGTAAAAAGATGTCATACATTATTTTCAGTCAACACAGTTAATAGGAATTCATTTCAATGAGGTCATAAACAAAACAAAAACACACAAACCTCAGGACATAAAAAAATCACATAAGAGAAAAACATGTAAAAACACAAACTGCAGCAGCTTTTTAATGTTTTTTTGCATCATTCTAATATATATCTTGTCTTGCACCTAAACAGATCGCTGAGCAAGACCCTGAAGTATGTGTACACAGAGTATGGGGTCAAGAAGGGATTGTACCGAGGCCTTTCTCTCAACTACATCCGCTGTGTCCCCTCCCAAGCTGTGGCCTTCACCACCTATGAGTTCATGAAGCAGGTCCTCCACCTGAACTAGCCACTGTTTTTTAACTCCCAAGTCTGTACCTGGGCCCGTAGGCTCTGAGTCATTAAAGCAGCTCAACCTCGATGCTTCCTTCACAGAGTGATCCGAGACTCACTCGCTACGTCTTAAACTCTTCAATGTGGAAATTGTCTTTCCTGTGGGTTCACTGAAGGTACCAGGGAAGTCAGTTAATGCTGGATATCAGACAGTGAGGTACTTTATGTCTGTTTCATTCCCTCTTATTTCCTGCTTATGTGACTCGCCACCTCATGAGTGATGATTTACTCAACCACACGACATGTGGTTTGAATATGAACAAATCCCTCATCAGTGTCTCCATGGATAGAGCAGGGCAGCGGCATCTTTGATCTGGATTGGTTGGTTGGATGGCTTGGGGCAAGGATATGCTCTTAAACAATGTTGTTGACAACACAACAACAACAACCGTCTGATTGTGTAGCAGCCCTCTCACTCACACAGCAGACACAGATGTCCACACAGTCTCACTTGTCTCTTCCAGCTTAAAATGATCAAATTAGCTTATTAACCATTATTCTGTTTCTTTCCAAAGCTCGGTGATATGCTTTTATTTTAACAGTATATCACCCCCGAGCACTTCAATTCTATAACTACACATTTTCTTCATTGTTTATCATGTGTCCTTTTTACCCACTTGGCCGTTGTTGAAAGGTGGCTGAAACTTTAACGTAATCAGATGATTCATAATGATTTATTTATTCAGTGCTTTGTGTGTCTTTAAATTTGGGTTGCAGTAACTTTAGGAGACGATTATGTTTGTGCGTCTTTGCCTTTGTCTTTTACACAAATCTAAGGTTAATATAACAAAATTTCACCTGCAGGGTTTTCAGTTTGAGGCAACTTCACATTTTATTGCCAAACCTTGACTAGAGCAGTTACTGTATGTGTTTTCATTTGCTGAAAAAACCTTTTGTCTTTTTTATGTTGGTTAATGTGCTCGAAGATGTTTAGCGTTGATGATATTGTATTATGTAGATTGATGCTCTGCTGTAATCAGAAATATATTTAGAGGTGTTTAAGATGTTAGCATTGCTACATGATATGGATGTAGGTCTGATGTTTGCCAGAAGGAACTCAGGAGAAATTTGCACTTCATGACTGTAGCTTTTTCTTTGTGTATTTATTGATTTAGCGACCTGCTGCCACTGGGGGGCAGCATTGAACACAAATTGAATTGTTTACCATCAGAGCTGGATACAACACTCATACACATATTTCATATATCTCTTATCAAATACAAGCGAGAGTAGGCTCTTTATATTTTTTTCTGTTTTGCCTAACCAAAGCAAGTCGTCAGTTAGTGAGTATAATATATGCAGTGCTTTTAACCCGGTTCTGCCAGAATGCTGTTTGCATTTATTGCCCAGGAAGGCTGAACATTAATGACAGAATGAAAGTGTTGTTTAATCATGCACCATCAACTCACCACCAGTGTTTGGGTGAAGCCTCATCAGTTTGCTGTACAAGCATCCTCCCTTTTCAGCCTCTTGCCTTCGTCTGCATTCAAATGTCTTACTTCACCAGAGTGATTGATGTGTTTCATTGGAGTTTCTCCACATGCTTGCTGCCTCAGCTTTCAGATCACTGCAAATGAATAGTGAGAAATTACAAAAAGCACATACCTCGGAACAGCGGTTTCCAACCTGTTTGGCTTGTGACCCCCTTAAAATATTTGTTAACCAACAAAGAGGCGACACAAAATTTCACAAAAAAGTAAAAATTAGAATAAAGTCCAAACACACAAACACAAATTTGGGCAGCAGAACTCAATGTTTTTTTCTTCTTTTCTATTCCATTAAAGAGTATAACTTTACACCTAATTCTCCACTTTTATTACACTTTCTATTGATCCTGGTCCCATTTTACAGTGTTCATTTGAACAGGTATTTTCCTTTACTAGAGAAAATCCAGTAACTGTCCATTTAAAACATTCTGTGAACAATCTCTTACATACCCTGAATCACCCAGCCCCTAAATTACAAGGTGACATCATTCAAATGCATTTTCCAAATTTGTGGAGAGGGTGTGTTCAAGCTAAAATCGTGGCGTTAACTGCTGTTTGATCATATTGTGAACACCCAGTGTCATTGTGTGACGCACTGGAGGGGTCCAGACTTCCAGGTTGGGAACCACTGCCTAAGTATAAATCGATGATTTGCACAGACTACTGAATACTTTGAAAGTCGTTTACTGTAGAAGAAGTGGGATGTCGAAAAGGCTTCAGTCACTAGCAGTTCCTCAGTTGGATGGTTGCCACCCATCAACCAGTACAAAAAAAACAAACTTTTGTTCACAACAGTCCACCTCAGATGCATAATGAGAAAAGACATCAAGCAGTGAAAAGATATGTTCTAGGTTTTGACACAGTTGGCACCACTGAAGATGACTGTAGCCAGATATTGTACACGCTGCATCGAAACCAAAATGTTCATTCCCATTTTCTGTTTTTAGCCTTGACGTGTTTTCATCTAATAAATGGAAATCATCCGGCCGCTCCAAACAGCTGGACACCTTGTGTGTGAAGGTGGTGTTGAACAAAAGTCTAAAAATTTGCAAACCTATAATTCTCCCAAATCACCTTGAAAATTGCGAGTAAATGAGGGACTTCTATGTAACTAATGATTGTGTATGTAAGAATAAATGGACTGCAGTATCTGACTGTGCCCACCTGCCTGGGCTTAAGAGTATAATCACATACTCTCACTGGTGATAAGTGGCAGCCTCCATTTGGGAAACAAAATATAGTTTTCAGTAACATTTCTGCTTTTTTATGTATCTGCAGTACTGCTGTTTACATAAGCTTTCATGTACTGCTCTTTTGATTTCTGTGTCCTGTCAAAGTCTCCTATCAGATCAGCTGTCCCTGTTGCAACAGATAATTATATAAGATGAGGAATATTCAGATATTTATAGATGTAAATGTATATAATGACTGTACTACTTTATCAGGCTCTGTTAGATGTGACTGAACAATGGAAATGCCTCTTATTATGTTTGTCAGTTTTATTTTCTCTTTTTACATGTTCAATTCTGCCTGCCTTTCTTTTTATAAGCAGAATTACATTACATGTCACCTTCTTAAAAACAGTGCCAAGTCTTGTATCTTTATTTTGTCATTGAATGTGATTAATTATCCTCTCCTGCACTGTCATGCTGTTACATCCTTTTTTTTAAAGTGGGAGAAGGTGCACTGACTGACTTGTTTTTTTGTTTTTTTCTTTCAATCATTTAAGAGAAAAAAAAACAGTGAAGCTGAAATAAGTTAATTCCATTTCCCACTTTGTGTTTCACACGTACACAGCCCTTCTAATGTTGGTGTTCCTGTTTCACCTGTAACACTGCAGAGGAACTCTGATTCATTTGCATTTATTTCTTGAACTGAAGCTGGAATACACTACCTGTTGTTGACCAATGACACATACTGATTTGACTGGTAAATGTGATGTGTGAAAGATATGTACATTCATATGTTCCTTGATGCATTTCAATACTACATCATCAGTTGGCACAACAGTTAATCCAAATTCATCCCGTTACACGAATTCATTCTATTATGCTTTCATAAAAAAAATAAAAAAAAACACCTTCCTGTTTGCAGATAAAGAGAAGTAATTTGATATCAACTTAGTAATAATAACTTCTCCTGTTCCCACGTTCAGGTCTGTACTCCTATAAGGACGGTCACATTATATCGTGACTTCATTTACAGTGTAAAGGTGGATGTCACCTACAACACGGAGGGGATGAGAGCTCATGTGTTTCCTGCTCCGCCTTCTTCTGCCTGATTACGCATTTTCTTGGTGTTTGTTGGTGAAATGCAGTTTTGAGCAGGAAGGGAAAACTTGCCTTTGACAAAACCTCGCTGCAGACTTTTCATGTTTGGGAGTGGAATTGCTTTCCTGCAGATTTCTTCATCCTGAGAGGGCATTTGGACATTATTGGAGTCTGCCATGTCTTCTTATACAGTGACTATTGCCACAGGAAATATGTGGTTCGCAGGGACAGATGACTATATCTACATTACACTGGTGGGCACAGAGCAATGCAGCGAGAGAACGCTGTTGGACAAACCTCTGTACAATGACTTTGAGAGAGGGGCGGTAAGTGATGTTATACTGCTGTAGAGCCGAGTGTATCATTTTTATCCTCTGATGAATGGTGAGCTTTGACACCTGCACGCAGAGACTGGGTGTGTTGAAAGTCTTTGTAGTAACTTCTTCCTCTTTTATATCAACATATAGAGTTGTAATTTGAGATTGACAACAGTTATGTTTGTTGTCCTTTATGATATATATATAATATGCACTGTCTAGGGTTGAAGAAATTTCTCTCCACAATGTTACTAAAATATTTTCTAAAATAAAATAAAAAACAAACACAATATAAAAGTGATAAATAAAATAGAGATAAAAATAAGTGAAGGCCAATCTAAACGACTGGGTCTAGAGCTACTTTTTAAAGATCTATCAAAATGAAATGTAGCATCCACTAAACATTGTTTCAGTTTTACCTCTTGTCCCATGCAAACCTGAAGTTTAGTAAAAATTAAATATCAGTTTTAGAAGAATGATAAAATTTAAGTAGAAAGAAAAACAGCCAACTGAGCTTAATAATGTTTTCATTTCAACATAAGGTTTGTTAAAGTCACATATATTTCAGCTTCCTAAAACCTTCTCTACTTTGCATATGTCAAACTGTTTTTGCAGCTTAAGTTTATGTCTTTTAATATAACAAAGAATTAACAATGCCTTTATATAAAATAGAAGTATTAAGACTTAGTAATAAGATTTAACTAATGTCGCACGACCAGTTCAGTAAATGACACTATTTCCCAGCACATACTCCTTAATTTAGCTGCAGACTATATTACAGGTGGACTCCTATAACGTGAGAGTTGGGGAGGACCTGGGTGAGATTGTGTTGGTGAAGATCGAGAAGAAGAAGTACTGGATGCACGATGACTGGTACTGCAGGTACATCACAGTCAAGACCCCATCTGGAGACTATGTGGAGTTCCCCTGCTTCCGCTGGCTGGTGGATGACAAGGAAGTGGTGTTGCGAGATGGACGAGGTAGTCATCAGTTCATTTACTCAGAGTCCGCAGCACAAAACTACAAATAAGCTGTGTTATGTCGCTCACTTTGTCTCGTGTCTGTCATAGCATATCTGCCTCAGGACGACAAGACCAGCGTGGTCAAACAGCACAGACAAAAAGAGCTGGATTTGAGGAGAAAAACCTACAGGCAAGTTCACTCTTCACATGCACTTTGTCATTGTATTCAGAACTGCAGGGGGCTGAGGCTGCTCACTAATAAATCTGCTGTCTTTTATAGATGGAGGGAATGGCAGCCAGGCTTTCCTATGAGCATAGATGCTAACAGACACAAGGATTTGCCACGGGACATCCAGTTTGACAGTGAGAAAGGAGTGGACTTTGTCCTGAACTACAGTAAGGCGTATGTGTTCCTTTTTAACATCCTGCTTCAGTAAAGCTTCAACTGGTTTAGATAGCTGTGAAGAGAGCTGATACCCCTCAGGACAGGGCAGAGTCAGTGGAGCTGTGCACTTAAAGTCATCACGATGTCATGATCAGATGTTGAGCTTCTACTTGAAAACATTTTCTGCACTCAGGCTTACCTGGAAAAAGAGAGGTGTAAATGTTTGTTTATCACCAGGGACATTTGCATTGTGCTTCCATGCAGATGTGTGAGCACAAATGTAGACACAATAATGCAAAACAGGTCAAAAACACAACTGTGTGCATCATGCAGTAGTTCTTGCAAAAATAACAAACCTTTGAAAATGATGTATGATGATGAACTGCAGGAAGTGGCTGAGATGGAAAACGAGTCCTGCAATTTGTCATAGTGAGCTTCAAATGTGTCCGAATTGCCGCATCTTTGCAGACGGAAATTGCTGAAGTTAATTGGCATTTATGCCGCTTCTTGCTGCAAAATCATAAATACATATGGAGTATGAAATGTAATTTTCTTTTCCAGAATGCATTTCAATTGCAGAGTTTGACATATTACAGGAACATGCATCTGATTTATACTTTGACCTTTTTTGATGTGACTATGATACTAATGATGGTTATAAGAATAACAATGATGATGATGGTGATGATGATGATGATGATGATGATGATGATGATGATGATGATGATGATAACCATGAATTTCCAGAATAGAGAACCTGTTTGTGAACCAGTTCATGCACATGTTCCAGTCTTCCTGGAATGACTTTGCTGACTTTGAGAAGATTTTTGTGAGAATCAAAAACACAATCTCAGGTATAATATATTATATTATATTTTGTATTATAGTTTATTGTATTACATTATATTAAACTATATCATATTGCATTACATTACATTATATTATATTGTATTGTATTGTATTGTATTGTATTGTATTGTATTGTATTGTATTGTAGAGTATGTGATGCAACACTGGAGGGAGGACTTCATGTTTGGATACCAATTTCTAAATGGCTGCAACCCCGTAATGATCCAAAAATGCACCAAACTTCCTGACAAGTTTCCTGTCACTCATGAGATGGTTTCTGTCAGCCTGGAGAGGGAGCTGACTCTGGAGGAGGAAATAGAGGTAGACATGGTTTTATCTGTCCCTGTGAATCTATTTAACTTCATTTTCCATTTCCAAAATAAAAATGTTGGTGGTCATCTTCGTTTTGACAAGGCTAACTACTGATGGTGCCTCATGTGGCATCTTTAAAACAACGTTATGTCTCTCTTCAATTCTCCCGCTGATGCACAATGTAAAGCAATGTTCTGGCTCCAGGCAGGGAACATCTACATAGTAGACTACGATGTGCTGGAGGACATCACTGCTAATTGCACAGACCCTTGCACGCTGCAGTACCTGGCAGCTCCCATTTGTCTGCTCTACAAGAACGCTCAGAACAAGATCCTGCCCATAGCCATACAGGTACATTGATGCTGAGCAACAGCAGATATTATTTATGAAAAGTAAAACATTTCCTTCTCCAGGTGACATTTCAGTATAAATTGATTTTCTCTCTCATCCTCTGTCTTTTCCAGCTTGGCCAGACTCCTGGTAAGAACACCCCGATCTTCCTGCCCACTGATGGTCAGTATGACTGGATGCTGGCTAAGATCTGGGTGCGCTCGGCTGATTTCCAGTACCACCAGACCATCACACACCTGCTCAGGACACATCTGATGACAGAGGTGTTTGCGATCGCCATGTACAGGCAACTCCCTGCTGTTCACCCTGTGTATAAGGTAAAACTCTAAGTGATTCATTGGTAAATTGATAGGTTGACTGACTTATTAACTCACTGGCTGATGCTCCTTCTCCCAGCTGCTTATCCCACACATTCGTTTTACCATTGCCATCAACACCAAGGCCAGAGAGCAGCTCATCTGTGAGTGTGGCATCTTTGACAAGGTTTGTTTGTGGATGGACAGAATTCAAGTAAGAGATCAAAACCACAATCACTAGCTGCAGGAATGATGTGTGATGATGCTGCTTCTTCTCCATCCTCATCAAGGCAAATGCAACAGGTGGAGGTGGTCACGTCCAGCTGGTGCAGAAGGCCATGAAGTCTCTGACCTTCAGGTCTCTGTGCTTCCCTGACATGATCAAGTCCCATGGCATGGACAGCAAGGAGGAGCTGCCCACATACTTCTACAGAGATGATGGCTACAGGGTATGGGAGGCCACAAAGAGGTTAGAGACAATAGTTTCTGGCGTTTGCAGAGAAATATTCATGGAGTGGCAAGAGGGTGGCATGGAAACTTGAAATGTGGCAAGGGTATGTATGCTGATTTAACAAACACATATATCAGTATTTGATTGGAAAAGCCCCCAAATTAAGATATTTTAAGATTTTCAAATCAAAACTATTTTTATGGCATGAGAAAAACATTGAATAGACAAAAAAGCTGACTTGCCCTACCATAAAATACTGTACTTTGCATATTAGACCAGTAGGGGCCACAAAATCTATGCAAAGACAGCTGCAATAATTATGATAAACAACAAGCACGTCTCTTGTATTGTTATTTCCATTCAGCTGTCAACTATAACCCCAACTTGAATGCAATAATCATGTGATGAAGTGTGGTTGTAAACACAGCAAAGGTGCTCTGACAAAGAATCTTGTGCCTCATCTTTATCTAACATAGCCATCATTAGGTCACTGACTGGTTCAAACATGACTGACAGAGGAGGAGTTGGCTGTGAGTGTTTTTTCTCCTGGGATGAACACAGTGTATGATCAATCACTCTCAAAATAAAATAAAATAAATTCCTCTGACTAAAAGCGCTGCTTCAAAGTAAGAGAAGAAGAAGAATAGAATTGTAATGAAGTCAAAAGTACAATATTTGTCTTTTAGATGTAGTGAGGTAGGTCATACCTTTAGTATATTTTAAGTAAATGTTATTGTGTCACTTGTACTTGGTGAACCGCACATTTATTATTGCCAACAATCCAAATTACCCAATGTTTATCCAGTAATACTGATTAAATGGCAAACGTTTTTTCACACAACTTCTCACATAGCAGACTAAACTATTTTAATAAGCTTGCTTGTTACCTACCCAAAGCATTCAGCCACATCTGTTAGCTAGCAAACACAGTATATTGACTGGACTGGACTGGCCTTGCACTTTACAAACTTTTGTATTAACGTCATGGGGCCCGCTGGCCCTTGCATGGGCCCATCAGTAGGTGCTCAGAGTAAATGCTTAAATTTTTGTCAATACACACAGGTTGTGCGTTAGCTCAGTTAGATTCTCTAAAACTCAAAAATTCAGTTCATTTTGCGGTAACATAAGCACATAACTATGACTTGTTAATATCTACCAACATTCTATACCAGTGGAGCGTGGTGATTGCCTACCTTTTAGACGTGTAGAACTCAGATTCTCGCTCCATTTCTTCATTGTTTGTATTCCTTGAGTCCATAAGGGTCCAGAGGTCACAAAAATCAAAAGGGTTTCTTCATAAAAGTATTCCAGGTTATAAATATCATCATGAGAAGTCCAAAGCAGACGACCAAGTGATTACTTATCTGCCGCTCTTCCCTTATTTCTTCCCCCTTCCCCCGCCCGGCTCCGTCTAGGGCTGTGTTAGCGGGTCTGCTAATGTTTGTTAGCTTTCTGGCTACAAAATGGAGGCCCCCTGTAGAGATACATCTATGACCCCAGTGCAACAGAACCTAGGGGTCTATGGAGAACATCATATCATGCTGCATTCACTTGCACTGGGACATTGGAGTTTCACTCCATCCGATCGGCCACAGCTTTTTATTTATACGTTTGAATTAGTCTGTCCAAAACTGGGGTGGCAGCTGAGGAAAGAATGTATTTTTAGGAATCGCAGCTGCCACCCTATGCCACCCTGGTAGAACCACCCTTGGGAGTTTGTGTAGACAGCATGAAGGAAGAGTCTGTATTTTTGAAGGAGAGGAAACAGTTGTGACAACGCATAAACAATGAAAAGCCATGAGGCCATTTCTACCCTTGTATATGTGTGTGTGAGAGAGATAAAGACAGAATTTCAAAAGGAGTGAAGTAACATAATTTTTTATTTCCTCTATACGTGACCGCTGTCCTATTTTTTTTTATTTCTGGCAGTTTCGTGTCTGATGTGGTACATATTTATTACACCAGCGAGGAGAAGGTGCAGGGAGACGATGAAATTCAGGCCTTCATTAAAGACGTGTGCAGCTTCGGGATGCAAGACTTCGATCACTGTGGTGGGTACACATTGCAGACCTCCCTTTTTGTATAATTTTTCCGTTAACTTTTAACAACAATCAAAATGCAGCAGCTAACCAAGGCGTAAAGTTTCCTTTCTCACAGAGAAAAGCAACTCACTCCTCTTCAATATTTCATTAGTCTAGGATTTTCTGGAGAAGACAGATACACAGTGAACAGACAGCATTACAAATTCAAATTTGTTCTGTCATAGATTAATGGTTTGAGGGTAAAGACAGGAGTCTGATGGTGTCACTGACCGAGCACCACTGTTGTAATAGGTTACACTTCCTGCATTTCACCATGAACTGAGTGCATGGTGCAAGGAGCTTTTACAAAGCAACCATTGCCAAAGAAGACAAGTGGAGTTATGTAAAGATTCAAGCTCTGCCTGTTAACAATCTGTGCACAGAGTTTCCCAAGTCTGTGAAATCACGTGAGGAGCTGACAGAGTACCTGACCGTCATTGTGTTCACTGCCTCGTCTCAGCATGCAGCTGTCAACTTTGGACAGGTGAGAAATAGATAAATCTGGTATCTCATAATCAATATTTATTCAATAACAATATATATATATAAATTACACTTTAATTACACTACACAGATTCTTGTTGATTAGTTGACATGCATTATGTATTAGTGTGCGTGTAGTCTGTTGCACACAGTAGTTGACTGAAGTAAAAGTGCCACAACAACTACATATGCTCCACAAGTCCTTTATCCAAAATCCTGCTTAAGTAAAAGCACAGAAGTATTATCAGAAAAATAAAATAGGCCTATCAAAAGAAACAGTGCTGGTTCTGCAGAAAAATGGGCCTGAGACTGATGTATTATTATATATGACATTATAAGATTCTTAATATTGATGCATCAATGTGCATTTTAAGCACTTTTGTTGCTGGGCGAGGTGGAGTTGGTTTTAACTACTTCATACACAGTTAGGTTTAGTCCAGTGGCTGCCATTAATGGGATGGAAAAGGGTAACTGGTACTTGTTGAATAATTCCACCTCCATCCATGAAACCACATGAAGACCCTTCACAAGACAAATAATCTTTAATGATGCATTGGATTTTCTAAATTTATCATGTTTTTATGTAAAATCTTAATCTGTAAAGTAACTGCAGCTGTGACAAATACAGTATTGCATTGCCATTGCCGCATACACATACTGTATCTTTGTCTATATTGTGTAGTATGACTGGTGTTCCTGGATCCCCAATGCTCCTTCTACCATGCGGAGGCCCCCACCCACCCAGAAGGGTGTGACAGACGTGAACTTGATCATCGAGAGCCTCCCTGACCGCGGTCGCTCCAGTTGGCACCTGGGGGCCGTCTGGGCCCTCAGCCAGTACCAGGAGAACGAGGTACAGAAAGGGCACTCGGTGTCGACACACACACATCTCATGCCAGACTGGGTTGTTTTTGAGCACCAGCCAAGACAATCATAAGTTTGGAGCTTCCCTCTGCTATAACATGTCTTTTTTTTCCATGCACTGAATGACCTGCCCCCCTCCCCTCTCTCTCTGCAGCTGTACCTGGGCATGTATCCTGACGAGCACTTCATAGAGAAGCCAGTGAAGACGGCCATGGAGAAGTTCAGGAAGCAGCTGGCAGAGATAACCCGCGCCATCAAGATTAGGAATGAGGGAAAGAAGCTGCCATACTACAACATGTCCCCTGACAAAATCCCCAACAGTGTTGCTGTTTGAGGAATAAACGTCATGATCATGTCTCCACTTAATATTTTACATTGAGGTTCTGCTGGTGTTACTGAGCTGTCAAAACATGCTGTTAGGAAACTCTTGTGTGTGTGATTTTGATATGACTGTAGATTTAAATCCATGTGTTGACCAAAAACCCAGTTTCCAAACCTCAGCTTTGTTTCTCAATTGTTTTCTGTCATTTATTCGGGTGGAAATTGGATTAAATTTTATTCCATGGAGGTGCCAATTTAAATGTGTTTTATAGCTGTATAGCTCCTTTGTCAGGAGTGTAAAACAGAGGCTGTCACCCACTGTGAAAAATAAAAAGTTACATTGCTATACATCTGATCTTACTTATGCAACATTAACCTTTGACCTTCTTTTATCTTTTGTAACAGTGTCACTGTCACTAAGAAATCCTGTTACCTTTACATTTAAATTCAGAACACATGAAAAAGACACAAACCATTAAAAGTAACTTAATTTTTATTTGGTTGTTCTTTTAAACTCTACATACTTTGTTCAAACATGGGAATTAAACTGAAAACACATCAATATTTTTTTTTTTAAAAACATAAGTACTTTTACCAAATTCTTTACAGTTACTATTCCAAAGTAAATTCACAGACAAACTTGTGGAATGATATCATAAGACAGGGGAACAGTCATATATGTTCAAGTCCAGTCAGTAGTAAACAATTGTAGCTTTATGCAAGTTACACTATTCCCAGACATGATAAAGTGGAAGAGACAGGGTAAAGACAGAAAGACTAGACTTAAAGGCTGAGAAAGTACCTTTCCTTCTCAGTCGATATCCTGCTCAGTAGGATTGAAGGGAAATGAAGAAATCAGTTCATGGTGATAGAGACACTAAGAAATAAAGTGAGAAAGAAAAAGCTGCTCTCAGAAACATGCCTGCTTGTAAAAGCGTCCTAAAGCGGCCTCAATCTTCATCAAGACTACATCAAAACTTCTGTCTCAGACTTCATGAAAGGAGCCAGCTCCTATGAGTAGAAAGTAAAAAAAAAAAAGAAAAAGCACAATCCACCGTCCATCTTTAATCCTCCATTTTGAAGAAACTGGAAACGTCAGAATACTCCATGTTGTTTTATGTGAAAAACAAGTAACATTCAAATGTGATGCTGTGATTAAATGTCTATACTCTGCATATTTAAAACATAATTCAGCAAGCAATTTAAAAAGCAAGAAGAAAGAGCAGATACTCACATTACGCTTTTTACAACACTAATATCTAAATGACAAACTAAAGTGCAAAACAAAGTGGAAGTGATTTTCTGGTATTTATGCCTGGGAAAAAAAAACAAAGTGTAAGTTGCATAAAATTACTAATGAAAGGGTTTTTTTAAATGAACAAATTGTACTCTGTTTTCTTTTAAAAATAAATACAACACAAAAACTTTTTATACCCAGAGGACATCCTGGACATTAAACACCAGTACATAACTATAGAATAGAATAACAACAAAAGGGTAATTGCACTTTTTATCTGTCTAATTGCACTGAGCCTCGTGGGGTTTGAAGTTTCAGAGAAGCTTCTCATTACTAGGTCTTAATCCAACTTGACACACAACTACTCCCTTGGCTCATATTATGTATTAAAATTGTATTAGACTCCAGATCTCAAGTCACCATGGGGCATATACACAAGTAACACAAGTACGGTATGCACTGTTGCAGAAAACAAAGCGCTGATTTCATTTATTGCTGCTGCTGAGCAGAAACTGTCATGTAGTATGTATGTATTTGGACCATCATTGTTCACAGACAGTACACTGTTATCAAAGACTTTAAAAATGTGTGTGTTGCTGGAATGGCTGTGAGGCTCAACATGAGCCCGGCATCGCTGTGCTCCCACATACACAAAAGCACTTACAATGACTGTAAGCCCCAAAATACATCGCCCCCAGAAATCAGCTCCTGCCCACCTCAGGCTGCACCTTCAGCTTCACACCAGCAGGTGGCGCTCCAGTCAGCTCATCGATGAGTGATGAGCTGACTGTGTCTGTCACAGGTAGGGAGCATATGGATGTATTGCATTGCTTTTATTGCAAAATAAATGATCTGTTTGTTGATGAATGTAATGACCTACAGTGAAAATGTTACATTGTTGGAGTAATGCAGTGACAGTATTTAAGCTGTGCTTCACTGTGCTTCTATTGAGAAATTAAAAACAAAAAGGTGCTGAACAACTTGTGTCATTTAGACCACATAAGGCCAGATGTGAAAAAAACGTTCAATCAAATTAGCAGGAACATGCTGGCTGTCTTGTGATTAATACTAAAATAGACATCCTCTACCATGTGAGAGACTCCAGCAAGACGAAACAAGACACTGAAACTGAGATTTCTGCTCATCCGAAATGCTCGGTAATGATCCTAAATGTCATGTTGAAACATCACATCTGGCACCTTGCACTCTGTGCTAAAGTGTGTTAACATAACTGTGGAGATGGATTGTAAAGTGTGCCTAAAGCTTATTCTGCCAGTGTTTTAATCCAAACTATCTATTTGGAATCAATTAATGCACCGCCTGCACAGTGGGAGTGACAGGAGGTCAGACTGAAAATAGGCAGCTGCAGATTTCCCAAGGCATATCCCATGACTAAGCAAACAAATCAACATATTAAAAACTGCACATATCACACTGTAAATACTGTGTCATTCGCATGATAGAAAAACACGAGCGACTTTGTTTATGCCCAAAGGCTCTTGTTATGGACATGGAAATTATCTTGCAATTTCCTGTGACCAGTAAAAAATGTTGTTTTTTTTTTTGTATATTTTATTCATTTTTTAATCATTTTTTAAAAAGTTTACATTCTCAAAGCCTTCAGAAAGTTCATGTTGGGGTAAAGAAGTCATGTGGCTGGATTTTCCATTATCTGCATTAGAGCTACGAGTCTGACATTTCATAGTCAAAACCCATCAACCAAATGTTTCTTTCAGCACGATTCGATTTTTTAACCCCAGTTCCTTTTTTGTCATCCATGGGAGGGTTTATATATATGTATATATGCGTATGAAGAAATGCAATGTCAAATAAAACAGGAAACCAACATTTCCAAGTTTTTTTGAGTGTGCTTTCCCCCATGTTTAACATAGAAGACTTAATTCATAATAGAGAAAAAAGAAGAAGAGAGGAGCTAGAGAAAGGGAACTAAAAAACAAAAGTGCTTCGATGCATGTCCCGATCAAGGCCTGGTTGGATCCAGACCAGCGTGGACTTGACAGACCACAGCAACAGAGATGGCAGTGGCTGGAATGTTCCAGAGATCCGATGCGCGGCGCTACATACTGATCCACGGAGGGTTAGCCCAAGACTCACAGGATGTAAAAACAAATCTAACAAACCCACAAGGAAACAAACCACGCATCAGAGAAGTGTAAACCCCTGGAGCCGTTTATGAGTCCATTTGTCTCAGTCCTGCTCTCCTAGAGGTGTACATACAAGAGTATGTGTGTGTGTGTGTGTGTGTGTGTGTGTGTGTGTGTGTGTGCGCGCGCAGAGAGTGGTATGCTCCAAGCCTCTTCAGACATTTACAGAAGTCAGTAAAAACAGTCCAGTCCTAGGGAAGGAGAGAGGCGAGGGTGTGGACTGAGGGTACAGGTCGATGGAAGAATAAGGTCTGATAGGAGGGATGTGGATAGAAGACGTTAGTCGTGGTCTGTCTGTCTCTGTGGGAAGACAAGATGACCAGAAGAAGACGATGATCACAGGAAGGGGAGTGTCTGGTCGTTCCTCAGTCATGGTGGGCCTAAGTGTGGGTGTGGGTGTGTGTTTATGTGTGTGTGTGTGTGTGTGTGTGTGTGTGTGTGTAGTATGGGTAGGACAACCAATGGCATGGACTGTTTGGTCAGACATGGAGCACTTCCATACTGTAGTCCTCTGTCTCTGTGTACTGGGAGGAATTTGTGTCCGACTGGGTGGGGGCCAGGGCCTCCTTGTTCTCCAGACTCGGCTCCATGAGAGGGGGCTTCTCCAGCGCCAGCTTTTTACACGTGTCTGGTCGGTTCTGGACGTATATGACCCGGTTGTAAGCCTTGAGTCTCCTCCATAGATGGATGTAGACTTTGCACTGGACGTACATGAACACCAGTCCACCCGTGAAGCCGATGGCCACGACCACCAGCTTGGTCCAGAAAGGCCATTCCAGGATCCCTGAGGTACAGAGAATAGACATAAAAGAAACATATGCACAAATCAAACACAGACCAGACTGTGAAAAAAGAAACACTGCAAAATAAAATGTCTACGGTCTAGTACATGTACTATATGTATAGTCTTGAGGTTCAGCACGTCACAAGGTCAAAATGCAGAAGCACAAAAACAGGAGGGAAAAGAATGGCGCGATAGTTTAACAGGTATTTCAGTCAATCATTCACCAGATCAACCTTGAACTACAATATGCTTTAACAAGGAAGGTATGCGGTTGGGGAAACTATCATACAATGCAGTTTACATGTTGGTGTATGTCAGACAAACGGACAGGAAAGCATCACAATGTGCTGTATATTTTCAAAGAAGCAGGCTAATGTTCAAGGGCCACACTGTTTTTGAAAAGCATGTACTCTATATTTTACATTACTGCAGACCTTTTCCCAGCATACTATACTCTTCATCATATGTAATTATGTTTTTTCATTAAAATCTGTAAAGTGAGTACAAATCAGATTCCTGAAACTTGCTGAGATAGTGAATATCCACTTTGCATTCATTTCAGTCAAAATCGTTTTATTATTGTGCGGCAATGCAGTTTGGCTGGGCTGTCTAACATTAGAGACTCCATATTGCCATATTGTTTACTGTGGTAGCTGATCCTTTTGAATATTTATGGATCTATTAATCAGTGCACGTATCTGTGTGGGAAACAACTGGATGCAAGTATTATTTTTACCTATTTGTCAGATATTTAATTCACTAAAGTAGACAAAAAAAGAAAACAAACTCCCAACTGCCTACCATCTCCTTATATCCATGGACAAGTTTCTCAATTGATTTTCCAGAGCATGTGCCATATACTGTAAATCTACAATGTGATACAGAATTACATATGCCACATTTCTAATGCAGTGCAGCCTTTTCAAATCAGTCTGCACTTACTCCAGAAAAATAAACACCATCAAGACAGATATTGTGTTCATTTTGCAATTATCTAACCCAAGCAGGTTTAAAGTTTTGATTTTGATACTGTAGCAACATGACTAGAAACAAATGGGGGCAGCCTGGTGGCCTAAGGGGTCAGGCACTGACTATGAAACTTTCCCGGGCCGTGTTCAGCCAGGGACCTTTGTTGCATGTCATTCCTCTCTCATTCTCTCCTCTCATTTCCTGTCAGATCTCCAATGCCACCATCAAATTAAGGCACAAAATGCCCCCAAAATAATAATATATAACAAAAAGAAACTGCTTGAGAAGTGGGAGCAACCACACTTAAAATAAACTAAAACACCACAGCAGGCATTCAAAAATGATTAGCAGTAATGTGCACTATGAATTAAAGTTAATTTGCTTAACTGTGCAAAAACATTTGTATGGCCCCTGAGGCGGTTGCAGCATTTTCTGCAAATTGCTAACCCCTGAAATATAAGGCTCCAAGCAAGAGGAAACGTAAATATTTGTAACTGCAACATCATCCAAAACAAAAAAGCTGAGACAGAAAAGAGATCTTCAAAAACAAAATCAACACAAAAAAATCTGTCTTCTTTGGAAATACACAGCTGACCTGCAACCCATCAGTCTTTTCATGTGGGCTATTAAATGTCAGGTGTATGGAAGAAAAGTTTAGATCCTAAATCCTATTTTGATGATAAATGTATGGAATGAAATGCAAAAATGCCTCATATTATGGGAGGAACCTATTCAACAAGGCAAACATAATCATCTTGGTATTAACTATGCTTATATAGGACAGCAATAATAAGGTGAATCTTTTTGCTGGAGTGCGGCCTTCCTTTATGACTTGGTTCTGGGGGATATAGGCACTGCTTGTTTTAAAGGCAGAGCAGCTGGCTGAACCAGTGCACCTATTTCCTCTCATGATCTCAATATGTCAGTGAGGTTTGGTCTAATCAAGTCACAAAGTATAAAAAATAAAATACAGTGTGTTCCTTGATACCGTGTCTGTCTGCGTTCATTAGGTTGGAACATTCAGTGAGGTAGTGAGAATATAACCAGCCTGGTAAAGAAGTATTATTTCTATCTTGAAATCAAGGCAGAAAAGGGAAGGAAAGTGGTGTAAAGTGCAGTTGGAAAAGAACTGGATATGGCTGACAGAAAGGCTGACAAGGAAAACACAATTTGAAAGTCAAAAGGTCAAACTTGAAATGTTTACCTGGGATTCTTCCGGCTGCATGAATAAAGAGAGTGTAAGTATCATGTATTACCAAGGACACAAACAGATTGATAGAAAAAGGTAAAGCCAGAAATTTAAAGTGAAGTGAAATATTACAGTTGCACACTTTAGGATGTAATTCATCATGCAATCATACACATTAAATCTGCTTCACAAATCACAGTAGACAATAAAATACATTTCAAGGTGTATTACATCTAATCTGCTGTAATCTGCAAACAATGTGAGAGAAAAGACAACTGTGGTTCCGTGCGACTTGGCAGAGGACAGCCAGTTCTGGTGAGGAAATATTTGGCATCACCATGGTGATTGAACCTGAAAGGCCTTAGGGACTTTAACAAGTCTGAATCATCAGGTTGGGCTAAACAGGCACAGCCTGCTCTTCCATCTGCACACTGTCTCAGAAGCACCAAATACGCCAGAGAGGAATGAGTGGCAGCAGACGACATGCCACCGGATGTTACAAAAAGCTCATCATTAAGACTGCTTTCTCCATTTTTAGCCCTGATGGTGAGAGCACAGCGCTCTGAGGATGGTGGCGTCAGTCTTTCCATAACTACATGCTTCCGACCCCTTTGGTCAGGATGGCAGCACAGGCTCAAGGGGCCACTAAAGGGGTCTTTAAACCCTAAGTCTTGTTTTTTTACTCTTACTCTGATGTCTGAAAGATCATAATTGCCTTGCTGACTGCTTGCTGGACTATTGCCTGTAGCTTTTACAGCCCATGGTTAGCAGATTGGCACAAACAAACATATAATATTTTTAAAAACAAGTGCCCACAACTTCCTTAAAGGGATAGTTTGTCATTTTTGGGAAATAAGTTTAAGACCCCAGAAAGTGACTGAGCCCTGCCAGGAAATAGTCTGACACATATCACCCCTGGTAAAACCACACTGTTTTTACACTTTGGTACAAAAAACTAGATATAATGTGTAATTAGTAAGCTTTAGTGGTGCTGGCAGGGCCATTTGAATACATTTTGAACGGAGGCAGACCAGCTGTTTCCAGTCTTTATGCTAAGCTAAGCTAACAAGCTGCTGGCTTTATGTTTAGTATGAGGCTGTACCAATCTTCTCATCTAACTTTCAGAAAGAAAGAAAACATACGCTTCACAGAAATGAAATGTTATCAACGTGTGTTTAGACATTTATCTTTTATCTGCTGATAACCCAGGCACACACTAATAAAAACACGTATTTTATCTTTGTGAGGACCTTTTGTTTTTGACTGCATTCTTCACTTTAACAATAAGACTAACCATGAACTGACCACCATTTTAATTCGCAGCACACACAAATACAAAACCTGATCTAACCTCATGTAATAAGTGAGAATGAACCCGGGTCACCTCACTTTGCAATAATAACCTCTGAGAATTTCAGTCTAAAACTGGATCTGAGGCTGATAAAAGCATATATCTGTTTTATAAATCTCCTTTTTTCTTTTCTTTTATCTCTTAACTTTCTCTTTTATGGACGTCAGATCTAAAATCAAAGAGAACTGAACTGAACTGAAACTCGCAGACAAAAACCTTCTACACATTTGTTCGTTCTCAGCCGTGACTTTGATGCCCACTGAGCTTCTGCAAGTGAATTACGCCCCCACATATATTCCAATCTTAGAGAACATTTCACACTGTTCACACTCACTACTCGCAGCACCAAAATAACACTACAGTTATGCAGATTTGTCGTTAAATACTGTGCATGAATGACTTGGGGACGGTGGTGGATTGTGGATGAATGGATGAACATAAAACTACATCTAACACCGGACAATGTTATGTTATGTTAATTCTTATGTGTATGTTTGTGTGTCTGAGTCTGTGCTGACCTTGTCTGATTTCATCCGCCGTTCTGTCGATGAGAACGTAGAGCGACCACACCACGCAGGTGATGGCGATGACGTGGAAGGTGACCGAGCACATGATCTTCCTTCTCTCACTCGCCGTCATCTGTAGTTTCTCCCACTGCAGCAGACAGGACAAAGGAAGGACATTTGAAAAAGGTCAAAAGAGGAACACAATGCATTTCACACAGAGAAAAACAAAAGCTTTCAAACACAAACTTAACACTTTAACTGTTGGCTGTCTCGGCTGTTTTCTGGAGCAGCTCAGAGTGTGAGCTAAATATTTTATGGTGAGCAGTCAGCTACTGTGATCAAGATCCAATGCTACATAAAGCTTCTTGGCAGGGTGAGTAGGATAGAAAAGAAAAGTGGCATGCGGCACTGAGCACAAAGGCCAGCTACCCTGCTGCCTGCCAGCCAGCTCAGTTAACACACTGTAGCACCTTGTCTGTCACTGGCTGCACAATACATCAGGAAATGAGCCCAGCGATTCAAGGAAAACACAAAATATAACATCAGCATACAAGTTGTGTAGACTCTCCCAGCATCCAAATGCATTACTCACATATTCATTGTTGAAATGACAAGATTGCAGGGTCACTTTGACAAGAAGCGGGTATGAGATGAATCCAAGCATCCTTTGATAAACACTTCATACCAATACCGACATACTCATCTCATCTCGAATTTCTCCGTGCGCCCACTCAAGAGCAACTTCAATGTTCACCATTGGGATTCAGAGGCCATTAACAGCGGAGCATTTGTTTAAGGCCTTTTGTGCAGCTAATGAAGGGTGGAGAAATTTTAATTAGAGTGTCCTGCTATCTTCAGGCCACAGTGATTGATAAGAGCCTTTAATGGAAGTGTTCTGCCTCTAAAAAGTTCCGCTTATGAAAACGGCTTCAAAGCTCAGTGTCAGGCTCGTGTTATCTGCGTGACAAATTGGAGACAGCTTTTGGCATTTTCAGCTTCATAACAAAGGAATTTATTAACTGAGACTGAACTAACAATATGAGCATTAATTGACTTTACGTCCCACTTCATACAAACATGTACACATACAAACTACGTCTTACCTTGCGCAGTGGTTTGAGCTTGGTCTCCATGATGAACTCATATTTACAGAGCTCACAGCAGCGAGTGTCAGAGCTCTTGATCCACTGCTGTAGACAGGCCTGGTGGACGAACCGCAGGCTCCCCGTGCAGTGGCATGGTGTGATCAGAGGACTCTCGTCATCCCCTTCACAGTGACAAATCCTACGGGAGCCAAAGAATACAGTCAACACTAAGCTAAAGGCAAGACAGCTGTAACAGAAGGAAGACAGGGGGGGGAGGAAAGATCAAAAAGAGAAAAGTTGGCAGGCAAAGCTGACAGATATTTCACCAAACTCGGGCAAACTTGAATTTTGGAGGATATATGTCAGCGAACTTGTAGCGTTCTCTAGTAATACGTATAATAGGACAAGGTGTTTAGAAAACGCTCATACCCAGATACAGATATGCCATAGATATATAGATATGAAACACAGTGAGGTGGAATATAATTTCCCAAATATAAAAGAATATTAACACACTGAACACAGATTCAATACATGTCCCACATGAATAAACCCTATCAAGACAAACTAATTTGATTAAATGCACTTCATTTGCAAATCAAGATGACATTTTCAGAGAATAATCTTCTGTGTTCTTGCAACGTAGCAGCGCAAAAATTGAACACAGAAAATCTAACCTGAGATACCCTGCAGTTGGGGCAGCAGCAATCTTAGTTTCGGTGTTGGAATAACTGACACATTTATAAGTTGCCTGTAATGATCAGCATTTTAGGTTGACAAATACAGGAAGAGCAGACTATGTAATCAACAGCGTTGTGCATACAGTTTCTCAACACTGTTTTTTCTATCAGATGAACTCAAGTGCCCCTTCATCAACACCACTGTTCATGTTACTAATGTGTTTTGTTTTGTTGTCGTAAATTTTTAAAGCATCTATCTGTTATTTGTTGAAATGCTACTGCATGCAACTGTATTCAGTCTGACAGGTGAATGCAATATTGTGTTCAGCCCCTGTAGATGCTTGCAGAGTCTTCTGTAAGGTATTCTGGGCACAGATACCAACAACTGGAATATTTGATTAGGTGTGTGCAACCTCTAAAGACTGCTGGACAGGTTTTTCTCAGTAAGAGGAACGAATCAGATCTTTTAATATCAGACCGGAGCGGTCCCCCTCTCGTCCTTAAGATTACATAAATCGGACACTATCTGACAGGCTGGAGGACGGCAGCTATTAATCAGCCCAGACTAAGAAGGAGTGTATTTGTCTCAGTCTGCCTGTTCAGTGTAAGTGAGAGTCTGTCTGTTCAACTGCTGCTGAGACAGATTGTGTGAGAATCCAGACTATGTACACACTTACACCAGTAAGTCAGTCAGTCTGCCACAGCAGTGAAATTCAAAATGAAGGGTTGGAAAACGTTATTAGTGCAACTTATTGCCTCTAAGTTAAGCCAATATCACACGCACACACCCTACATGGAGGAAGAGGAAGCTAAAGTCATTATGATCTCAGAATTCAAAGGTCAGGACGTTGACCTTGTTGTGACTGTTCAGACCAGGACAGAGTGCTCAGTAAATGAGGAATAAGCCCAAAAATCAGCTGCTGCTTGTTCCACCACAACACAACTTTAATTAAAGGTCAGCCTAATGTCTCTGGCTAAACAGAGCAATTGTAAAGGGAGGAAAATCTGCTATAGTGTAGGATAGAATGCATGCACATTTTCCTGCAGAGCCTTCGTAGATAAATGAAGCAGCTATACTTCAAACTCACTTTTTCCACCAATTTCTACCAGCAGATGCATAAACTAGCAAAGACGTCTACTATGTTTTCCCCAGAGTGAGTTGCAGAGTGCAGTGGCACTTCTCTCTGGGGAAGAAGAAACAAGTAAACAAAAGCATGGAAAGAGGGAAGAGACGGTGAAGAGAGCAGGTTTTTTTTATCAAATGGTACTGGTTCAGGGGAGGATAAGAACACATGAAGACACTCATGCACACCCACATGTGCCCCCACACATTAGAAAGTGAGCGAGCAAGATAACGTCTATTTCCAGACTTTACTGATCTGGCCAAAGCGTTACAAGATTAAAAGACAAAGTGA
The DNA here is from genome assembly GCF_002814215.2 of Seriola lalandi dorsalis. Lineage (NCBI taxonomy): Eukaryota > Metazoa > Chordata > Actinopteri > Carangiformes > Carangidae > Seriola > Seriola lalandi. Next base: position 593,753 of record NW_019524838.1, on the reverse strand, counting down.
ACGAAGGAGGATAAAAATAGGTCATTTCTACGGATTTCTCAAACAGAGGAGGAGGAGGAGGGAGTGCAATGAGGACTGAGGGATTAAAGGATAGACGAGGCATAATTAACATCTCTAGAAGAGGCTTTTTTTCCTGTTGGTTATGGCCTGGCTGCTTTGTTTGTGTTTGTTTGTTTGCATGGATTGCAAGATGAACTGCAGATTTTCATCCCACACATACTGTATTCCTATTTCAATTAAAAAAAAAGAAAAAAAAAAAAGAATCAGCCTAAGGACTTGGACTCTCTTTTGGTGCTCATATCAAAGGCTGGTCAGATTTAACAAATTATTCTAATGTTTATGTGGATTCTTTATAAGCGTAGGAGGGGATAACCATAGCAAAATCCCTACACCTCTACATGGAGCCACGGTGGAAATAAAATGATCAGTAAGCAGCATGAGTGGAATCGTCTGTTCTTCTGTCAAGAAATGTAGGTTTTTGCATTGGCTGCTAGAAACAACCTGGATTGTATACAGTGCTTCAAAATGCACCATGAAGATTGAAATCTCACAAATGGAGCACAAGCACAGAGAACTCAGCTTTGTCATTCAGACATATGAACATAATAATTTTGCAGATTTACAGCTAAATTATCTGTATCTGTGTCAGCAGCAGCACGTTCCAAGCACCATTAGGCATGGGAGGGAAGTTAAAATTTAATTTGCATCACTTGAGCAGCCAAAACACTCCCGGTTTAACAGTAATTTTAAGATGGCAGATGCACCGTTAGAGTATGTCAACATTAAAATGTGAGAAGCAAAACAGAGTTGGGAAATCACAAGCACCACAAGCTGAAAGGGAAACAAGCTCGGCGGTATTACAGCCCTGGCATTCGCTTTCTTCCTGTTCTCACTTGTCTGTTTCCTGGTACTTTTTCTCCTGTGGCATTCAGATGATCTTTGCACTCCACTCTCTCAGTGTGTCGCTTTAACATCCCCTCCCTCCAGCTACTCCTTGTTATGCCCTCATCGTGAAATGTTTATATATTAATTCTCAAATGAATTTTTTAGCACCAATCTGTTTTTTTCTTTCTTCTGCTAAACAGATTTTCATAAGGGTGGTATGGGGCAGAGTATGACATCTGAGGCATTTTGTTCTCTCCTGTTCTCAGCCTGTTTTCAGTCTCAACAGTTTAAGCTCTCTACTCTACCAGAGACACGTTGATCATAGAAAAACACAATTGAATTAGCGACAGCACCACTAGGAGCCATCTACCTATTTCCTCTTTTCGCCTCTCTGCACGTCTTAAGAGGTTACTTGTCTCTCTTTGTATGGCCATGCTTGCCTTGAAAGAGAATATTAAATTTCCTAAGAAGAAGCTTATCTTTCGGAGGAAGGTTAAGGAATTACACAGACTCTAGCTGGTTTGTATTACAGATGTAAAAGCTTAAAAGGTACCCTATGGAGGTTTTGAATACCAGAAGCTCTGTGGAGAAATGTTTTTGCTGTTTTGTGGTTCTCAACTAGTAGGTGCATGAGAATGACAGAGGGCGATATTGCAAAATGTCTGGCTTGAGTGTGCAAGCCATAAAAAGACAAAGAAGAGAAGAAGAGATGAATCAAGAACTGGAGACGGCTTAAAGGTAGTCAAAACAAAGAAACGTATGACTGAATGTAATAACTGCCATTTACTTCAAAGAAAGAGTTAAATGATGTGTTTATACGCCTCTCTGCTGATCATCAGATGCAGGCAGTAATGTGTCAAGGTACAGAACAAAGCACCGTGTAAAAGGTAGGTAAGAAGATAACTACTAGCTGAGGTAAATACAAGCTTTTTAAATAATCATAGAAATCAGCTTTGGAACTATTTTATGAGAAAGTTAATGCATTCAATATGTTTGCTAGGGTACCCACAATGCATTTTGAGTAGGAACACTTAATGCTAATATAACTCTGTTTTTTCCTCTAAGATTTTTCTAAAAGGTGACATTTCTGATTAGGAAATAGTCCAAGTCTCCTCTTATCAGACTTCCAACTGTTATGTTTTGAAATGTTGTCAATAAAAGAGCTGGCTAATAATTAACGCTCTATTTGTCTGTGGAAAACACCCACACACCCACACACATGCACTTTCACAGGTGAGGTTAGCCTTTGCTTTGAGCTCACGTTTTAAGCCACCTGACAGAAAGCTGGCATGATGTGTTTGTGTGAATGTGTGTGCAGTCAGAGACTATGCAAACTATTTGAAGCCAATAATCTCCCTCCTGATCTCCAGCTTTCACCTCGCCAATTCTGAGGTCATGTTTCTCTACCAGCCCACAGCTGACGTATAAGACGTCTAATCTGAGACACAGTACATACACAGACCACAGCTGAGGGGGCATCAAAGACAGACCTATATGATTGATGATGATGATTATTTTTTTTGTGTGTTTTAGACTCAACTCTCATCAATCCAGTGAACTGCTCCCAGGCAGAGTATTGACACAGATACTGTGACCCAGAGGGGCTCAATATTCCTTTCCTTGGCAACTTACCGCTAGCAAACCTCATGTGTAGGGGCCACACAGCCATGACCTGGTCGGTAATCAAATATTACTCAGTCTGTCCCTCCTACCACGGCCAATCAGATTGTACAAAAACTGTCATGGGAAAAAGACTGATGACAGCCCAGTTGACCCAATCAGACAGATGCCATAGGTTCAAAACCATTTATTGTACTCAGTCTGTCTCTGTTCAACTATTTATCAGACAGACACGCACTCCATTCCTCAATACTATTAAATTCTCTAGCCTAACCTCTGCTCCTCTATATTTTCCTTAACATTGCCATTGCCCCTGTTCCTGCCTTTACTACAAAGCATGAAGCTTATGGGCAAAATCAATCACAAATTTCAGCAGCCCATGTAAGACACTTTAAGGCCTCATCGATCTTGTAACGGTGAAATATTATTTAAAAAACTCGTCTTGACAGCACAGTGAAAAAAATGGCAGAGCACTGAGCTAACAGTGAAATGAAATGAAATGAAATGGTATGAAATGAAATGAAGCCACATTTTTGCTCTACACACACACACGAGGGGTTGAATCAGGACAGCTGAGGGTGAGGGTGTTGCAGTGCGTGTTTAGACTAAAGCGTCTATGTGTCAGGTTCTTCTGATTAACAGGTCCACTCCGGGCGGGGGTTTTGAGGACAAATGCAGCTGAATGCTGGGTAGTTACACTACAGGATGAGAAGCTCTCCACTACTCCACAGGGCTCTGGGGTTCACTGCCACGTTAACGGCACAGGGGTGGTCTGGGCTCTACCAAGTCACAGTAAGGGTGGGTGTAGATTACACCATCCAGACAGTCACCCACCTGCAGCAGTCCCCAGATAGCGAATAGGGTGACAGTGGCCCAGTTTTCTCTGACAAAGGGGATGGGCAGCAGTCCAAGTCGCTGTCCTCATCCATATAGCACAGGGGGGCTAGAAGAGCGCCTGGCCCAACCACGGTGACTGTATCTGGGGTTGCCAGCTGGCCCGTTCCCTTTGTGGCTGGACTGGACCGGTCCTCCTCAAACACGTCATCATCTCCCAGGAGATCCTCAGGGGGGAACCCTGACTCGCTGCCTTCCAGCAGGGCACTAGAGGACTTGGTGATGTGGAGGTGAGAGGCATAGCTGCCCAGCTCAGAGCACTGCAGGCTGGCCGAGGTAGAGGATCGAGAGAAGGGGAGGAGGAGACGGAGGAAATTGGCGCTTGGGGAGGGATGTTGGTGGAGGTGGGTGTTGGAAAGAGGGGGAGGAGGGGCAACGACAGAAGGGTCAGATGGAAAACAATTGGCGGGAGGAACGCTCAACATGTACTTATAGTTGTTGGTGAAGGAGGGGACGAGGTGGGGGTGGGTGCGTGTTGAGAAGGTTGGATTTGGGTGCTGGTGTGCGGGTGCCGTAGCCGCAGCCAGCTTGCCATTGAGTGTGTGCGCCCTTCGATCCAAGCAAGGGGGCTGAGCAGGCTCAGGCTTCAGCTCCAACTCTCCCTCGGAGCAGGTGCGATCTATGAAGTGCAGGCCACGACAGAGACTGTCCACACGCTGGCCCACGTCATTCAGAGACACAGAAAACCTGAGCGAGCCGTTAGGTTGGATGTTGACGGAGGATGGGCGGAGCAGAGAGAGCCAGTCTCGTTGTTTAGTGTGTTTGGAGGCTGGTGGGGCATCTGTGCAGAAGGTGGTCACTGAAATACCTCCTGAGCCTTGACAGGTTTTACCATTAGAATTCAACAGAACCACTGCGGTCTGCTTCTGACAGTCCTGATGCTGACTGCTGTGTCAAAGTGTTTGTGCATGTGTATTTATGAGAGGAACATGTGAGAAACGACAGTGGTGAAGGACAGCAGGAGAAGGAGCGGGGAAAGGGCAAAAAAGAGAAATGGAAAAGACATCATGCATTTGAAATCAAAGAAATCTGAATAAAAGGAGATAAAAGGTTTTGGAGGCTCTGCCTGAAAATACCATACAAGACTAGACGACCCATGTTACAATCACATCCATTTTACAGCAGGTTACACGCAACCAGGGCTACTCCACACACTGCCACTGTGTTGTTCAAAGGTAAAGGGTAAATCAACACCCCCCACTGGTAAGGCTCTTAACCAGTAATGGACTGCTAAATAGATCAAATTTATTGTCCTCAGGTGTTCACATCACTCAGTGGCAGTAAGAGCGAAATGAGGCCGAGGTGGTTTGTACCTGCAGATGTCCTGGCTGGATGGGGATACTGATGTCCTCGAGAAACTGCATGGAGCGTTGACGGAAGTCGGGCTCCCCGCCTGAGGAACAAAACAAATGCACAAAACAACACAGTTTAGGATAGACAATACAATAATGAGATGTCTTAGTGAAAGCTTCAGGCGAAATAACTACTGTATTATTCAACAAACAGGATCAAATCATATCGCTGCCAGGAAAGATCCAGTGTGGTGAGAATTATCGGGCTGTCAGCACCGGAATCGGATCCTTACAGAAAGAGTAAAAACACGTCACACACTGATGCACAGGGTGATAAAAAGGGAAACCACAATACTGGCAGTTAATCTATCTGATTAAAGTAGTGCCAGGCAAAATCTGTCTCAGTGCGTCACGGAGCAGGAAAAACACGACGCTGCCACAAAGTGAGGGAGGCAGACTGCGAGACAGAGGGAGAGTTATAAAGAATGAGGTGCCGAGAAAGGCACAGGTGGGGCTGGAGGCTGTGGAGCCTCCACAGAGAATTTTTAAACAGGTGCACCTGCAGGTACAAGGCTATTAAAAAAAATACCCGCAGTATTATTCATTGTAGCTTTCGCCAGTTGGTGAGGACTAACCTAAAATGGTCTTGAATTTCAAAGGAAACTTCTGGTTCATTACCATTTGAGTTTATTTAAGAAGTCGTGGCCATAATTTCTACTGGTTATAATCACATGTCACTGATCATATTTACTGCTGAGATCTAGGAACACGACTACTACTACAAAGTCCGACAAGGTAAGAAACACGAGCGGTCAGACAATCGGACAGGCTGTAAAAACGCCAACAGTTTGGCTGGATTATCCACTTTATTTGGAAGAAAATAAACGAAAGTGAGAATACATGAAATGTCTGTGATAAAGTTGCCTTCAGGCAAAGTCGGCAGAATGTGAAGAATAAGAAAATCATTTACAAGTTATTCCAACTTAGTACTGTTCATACATTATTCTAAGCTGGTGCTAGCCTTGTAGTCACATCACTTAAATACCCAATAATTGCTACTTCTGCTGTGTTACAAATTTGGAGTTGTTCATTAACACATGCAATGAGATACAAACTCCAAGGCTCCTTTTCAATTAGCTGAATCAATTGTATTAGTGTTAATATTGGATTTTAATTGGATGTAACTGCCACCAACGGTGGCTTTTCAGACTGTTTTCTTGATGATTTATTGTCATTTGTGTAGTTGTTATTATAGAGAAGGAGATATTGTTGCTGTGAGAAAATCCTGATATCACCAACTTGGAGATTGACATGAACGTTTTTTCTCCAGTCAGCCTGAAACTGACTATAACTGCGAAAATGTCTGACTGTATGATCATCTAGTTCACTTCTCTTTAGCAATGTTGCCCATTTCCACATCTCAGCATTTAACATAGTTCATACACTGGTATCATTACCCATGGGAATGATGGCCAAAACTACAAAAACTAGACTGTTACATCCTTTAAAGGAATAGTTTGATCTTTTGGGAAATTTGGAAAAGGCTACGGCCAGCAGCAGGTTAACAGTGACTTCCTGGAGTCACGCACATGGTGGCAACAAGACTCCATTATGTTTTTAACCTTTGGACAGAGCCAGGCTAGCTGTTGCCCTTTGTTTACAGCAGTTATGCTAAGATAAGCTTACCGTCATCTGGTTCCAGTTTCATATTTGCTGTAAAAACATGAAAGTGGTATCAATCTTCTCACTTAACTCGCAACAAGAAAGTGAACACGAATATTTCCTAAACGTCGGACTATCCCCTCAACACAGCGTCCCGGGGCTCTTACACAGTGACAGCCACAGACTGGGCAGGGAACATAAAGAATAGGATCAGATAGTGTTTGGGTTGCTAACGTAAAGACACAGGGGTTCTGGCAATTTCAACGAGAAACTAATTACCTATTGATTTCATTTCTAACTAAGGGGAAATTTATAGCTCATCGCCTGACACTGGTCGATAGGAAATTCAATGCTCAGCTTTGTCCTTCAGCCTGTTTTTCTGACTGTACATGAGCAGCACGGTCCTCTTTAACTGGCTTTTTTCAGACATGCTCTCCCTCTATTTTGTATTGTTGTTATTTAATAGTTAATTTTAGCTTGCATTTTCACAGCTTATTTGATTTCTCTAAAATATTCCATTTCATTTACTTATTCTAATAGTTCACATTCAAGCGTTCTGCTTGGTGCTCCTGCAGGAGAATGGACTATAAGCAAAATGAACAGACAGCTCTGAGAAGTGGCTGAGAGACAAAAAGATCACATCAAAGCAATAAAACATTATTATTTTGCTGCTAGCTCTGCTGTATATTTATCTATGTAGGTGGAACATGCTGCTTCAGCGTTACACTTACAGAACAATAACCACAAACAAGCAACTGATGACATATGCCGAGTTAAAGCCTTGTGTGACTGAATTCTGACTGCAGACTGATAAAAAAAAAGAGGTGGATCATAATTGCACTGATGACTCTGGGTGGTAATCTTTATACCTTATTTTATTCTAGGTGTGTGTAAATATAATGTTCCTATATAATCTTGCCTGTTAATCATTCATATTGCCATCTGGAAACAGATGCCAACAAAACTGTCACTGTCAAACAGTCAAATAACAGGGTGATAACACAGTTGAAACAGTAATGATTAACTTCCCAACAGTGCATATGACTCTTCAGATTTCTATTCTGCTCTCATAGCTGCCCTCTCCTGTGACGAGGACCTTTGATGAGTAAATGAGTGGCTGCGTTTAATGGATAACCACAACACTGCAAGCGGTGGTATTTCAACAACTGCTGATAAATTGTGTTAAACGGCTTCGATACTTGCCACCTTTTACTTTCGAAACTGTAAACTGTGTAAAGAAGCATATTTTGAGGTGTTAATTAGATAAAATCCAGCCTCACATCATATTCTCACTGTAATGAACACCTGTTTATTGTGCTAGGTGAAACAGTTTCCCAATATATTATCATAACTACTCATTTAACCTCTCTCCTTGAGGACACCCACCCTCCACACACATCCTTCATCCATGCATAAATTACTCTCTTTCCTGCTTGTTATACCTTCTCTTATTCCTCTAACACACCTCAAATCTGCTATTACTTCAGCCTCCATTCTTCTTTTACCGTCTCTACCTGGAGAGATTTTCTAGTCACAGGGGCCTTTCAAAGAATAACCTTCAAGGAACAATGAATCACTGTCCCCCAGTGTGACACTTCTAACAAGCTGGACACATGTGAATGGGCCAGGTGTTGACAAGATGCTAACAGAAAGGCAACACAGAAAATAAGCACAACAGGTTATTATTAACCTTGAAAACAGTACAAAACAATCCCAAGATGTCACATCATCAATATTACTTCCACAAACAATCAAACAATCCACTTACCAGCATTCCCCCCAGCTTTCATCCATATCACATGGTCTTCATCAATGGACAGAGTTTGCTCAGTTGTGATGGAGGTCAAACTGTTGACATGAATGAGGTAGGCCACGTGATACAGTGCAAAGGCAAGTAAGAAGGCCTTGAGTTGGGACTGCATCTTCTCATGTAACTCTCAGCAACAAAATTTATATCTGTCCCAAAATGTCAAACTTTTCTTTTAATGCTTAACTTTTAAGCCTATGTACATTGTCAGAAGTCCTTAATAATAATAATCTACTATTAGTGAAATCGTAACAGATACTGAGCTCACGTGTGAACAGATTCATCTTCATGACAACTGAGCAAATTGGTGAAGACCATTGATACCAGATAAATCTCCTAAGTGGACCTGAAGTTGTTAAAAGATGAAAAGATTTTGTGCTTAATGTAACAAATTTGTTCTAAACTAAGATTTGAGTGTGACATAAAAGTGACTGATGAAGATTTGAAGTCATTCCACTTGACTTCTGGCTGCCTGAACAGGGATTATATTGTTTGTCTGTATGATCTTTCCATTGATTCACTGGAGACTAAGAATATGTATCCATCTATAAACTTGGCGCAGGGTTAATCTGAGTTAGGGTGTATTAATGCTGAGATGTTTTTTCAAGCATTATGCAACAGCCTTGTGCAAACGTATGATAAATCAAATCTTTAATCAGCAAGTTCTTTTATAATTCAACTGCAATCGCAGTTTTTTTTATTTTCCTTTCGATGACTCATTTTCATTTTAAAGTTTCTCCCGAGCTCTCACAAGGTCACACTTTATTCAAAAGCGAGGATCCCAGGTATATACAGTTAGTGTCACGTCATGATATGCCAAGTGCAGGCTGTGCTGATAATGTATATCACACTACATTCCAGCAGCATTTCAATGCAACTGCATCACGGCTCAAGGATATTCAAACTATCACCATCTGTAAGAGACTTACAACAAGAGAGGAAGGGGTTAGATGGGTCAAGAGGAAAGGCTAGTTTTTATGATTATAGACCGGTAAAGTATACAATCACTATATATCAATAGAGCTGTGTCAAGTATGAAGCAGGAGCAAATCGCTGCAAAATTCAGTCACAGACCTAATCTCTTCTTCTGACACCAAGCAAGTGCAGAAAATCCACTGTCAGCTTAGATGCTATTTTTCATAAGCTACTCTAAGAAAAAGTCAAACACTTTTTTTTTTTATTGAGAAACTACAAGCACATTGGAGCCGAGGTGATTTGGGAGCAGCAGATTTTGCAGAATGCCAAAGGAAAGCTGGTTGATTTGACCGGCCAATCATTTCTCTGGCACTTTGGACTATATTAAATCATGCCAATCTACATGCTTCAATGGGATCTCGTGTGCTGGCAGAAACTGGCAATCAGTGCAATTCCTTCAACTTCAACAGGCTTTGAAGAAGAGAAAATACAATTTAAAATAATTTTATTATTGCTTAACCCAGCTTCATGGGTTGTTATTTATTGAGATATTCAACATTTAAAGTAACTGTCCTCTATTCTCACAAGGCAGTTTCTGTTTACAGGAAAACGGATGATTTTCAGCGATACACAGAGAAGATCGTAAACAATACTGTGAATACTTCATGGAAATGGACTCTTGATTTGAAGGGAGTGGTGCCGTGTTCATGTCATATGAGACGCATGGCAGAGATGGTAGATATTCCCATCGAGCGGATAACTGATGATGATAACACAGCTGGCTGATAACATTTGACACTGATATGTTAATATAATATTTTTTTGACCAGTACAATAGCACTTTGGACACAGATGATTTGGTCTTTTAAGAGCTCTGTTTGTTTGATACTTAAGTGTTTGTTGGAGTTCTGTAATAGCTTTAGAGCTGACATGATTATTTGATTAATCCTTTAGTAGATCAACAGAAAATTTGATAATTGACTTATCCTTTCAGTCACTTATAAGAAATCTTTTGAGCAAAACTGCTCAACATTTTCTTGTGCTAGCTCCTCCAGTGCGAGGACTTGCTGCTTTTCTCTGTTACATATGGTAGAAAACTGAATATCTTTGGGTTTTGGATGTTGGTCAGACTAAATAAGCAATTTGAAGATATTATCTTGAGCTCTGAGAATATATAATGGCTATAAGTATTTCACTGCTTTCTGATGTTTTTCGGAGAAACAATCAAACAAACAAAAATAATCATTATAGTTGCATCCCTAAATAGTGAGCATGACCCACTATTGTAGCAGGGATTGTGTGATTGGGCTGTCATTTTACAACTTTGCAAACAAATAAACAATAACCGCGCTTTCCACCAAAAGCATTTTGTAATGAAATCATTTAAGTCTGGTTTCCCCCCGAGGAAGGGAGCCAGCTTCAGCTTCAGCAGCAGAAAATGAGCAATGCTGCCAGACTGAGCAATTCAGCATAGAAAAATGAAAAATATGATGTGTTCAAAGAAATTAACAATTAACTTCACTTTCTACAGAATAGTGGTTTGGCTCAGTGCCTGCTTTTAACATCAGTGCTCCGCCAAGCTGAACAGAGCAGCAGAACTGGTCCCTCAGAGATCTGGAGGAAAGACCCAGGTTGTCCTCTGTAGCAATGGAGCCTGAAACACCAAAAACTGCAGCAGCTTGAATTTTAGAGCACCACCAGATGTTTGGCTGAGTATCAGCAGCCCACTGAGCGGTGGGTCGCTGCTTTGTGTCTTTATGAGGACTGTAATACTTTAATTCCTTCCCAAACAGTGTAGGAGGCATCGCACAGCTCCCTGGCACTGTGCTAAAGAGAGAAACGGCTACAGCTAAGCCTCCTGACCTCACTGAGTGGAAACTCGACTCACGCCAAATCAACGGGTAATCCTCAGCCCACACTATGTGCTCAGATAAACCTTTCACGGCTGCTTTTGTATGTTCAACACTGACCGTTCTTTCATATTATAAAAGATGCTGATTATTTGCCCTCATCTCCACCTCCCTTTCACCATTCTCCAGATCATTTTTTTTAAAAGATAAAAGACACTTTCTGTACGAATGCATCAATGAAACAAACCATATAGAGCAGATGAGAGATAACGAGTTTCTGGCTTTGGATGCACATATGTTTCCATCTAAGACCATACACCTTAATACCCCGCAGCGACAAGCTCACTGATGGAGGCAATATCATCTTTATGAAACACTTTACCCCCTGGCTAAATGCTGCAGCTTGTTTTCCTGTTATTACATAAACCCCACTCATGACAGGTGTGTGTCTCATGACAGGGTGTTACTAGTAACTGGATATCTAGAACATAGATGTTTTTCTGAGTCATCCTCAGAACGTGGAGTGATTAAAGAACACACAGCAGTTCAGTGACTGTCTACGTGAAAAACGTCAGAAGCTAGTTCCTGCCAGGTTATCAGTATAAAACTAGAGCAAGTGCTTTGACAGAATTAACAAATTCTTTGGATGTTTGAGCTTTCACATAAACATTATCCAGACTATATTTCCCTGCCAAGCTGGAGATGTTACGAAATATCCCTCTCACGCTGATGCTGTGGTTATTTATGTAGAGAGAGATCTTTTAAATAGGTCAACAATTGGATTCGAGCACATTCATTTTTGATCCGATCTGACACGAGCCGATGTGATTCAGCTTGAATCTGTGCCATGTGAAGCAATGTAGGGTTTGTTTTGGTGTCCTTATTCCAAGTCCGGCGGAAGTTCATGTGGAAATTAATGAAAACAATCAAGTCGGGATCAGCCATTAAAACTGCAGCTCGGACAGACAAGTCACATGTGTTAATTAAGTGATCTTATCACCTGTGCGTTTTACTGTGATCCAAAAACTGCTTTTTAGCTTTCATTTTCTGGGGCTTTGCAACCTAAATGAACTTGACCTACATTCTATATTCTTTCAGCAAATGGAATATTTGAGTCACTGCTGGAAACATGAAAATCTTCCATCTCGTCCTGCCAATACAGCAGAGAGCAGGGAAACTTATAAATGCACTGCATATATGCATAAAATCATCGTCTGTAGTCTCACAGATCATATTCTGATGTAAGCAGCTTCACAGCATAGTGGTTTGACGACAGTGTGTTACTGAAAATATATTACACCTCTACCGTAATCCGCTGTTAGTCTTTTACAGTCTCTCAAGAGTTTGGAGATTACTTTTTGTACTATTTCCTCACTCACTCAATCCAAACTGGTCTAATGATTCATAACTTTCTTTAACCACAGACTCTCAGCAGACTTGTCCGTCCAGAGTACAATTAATACAGATTTTAAAACCTGCCAGTCGGAGGTATTTCCCTTTAGGAAGGAGCAGAAACACCAGCTGGCACGCTGACTGCTGATTATTAATTAAAGCTGTCAAACTTAAGAGCCTTGTTCATACTTTATGTCTATCACTCCATTATGCACACATTTGTCAGAGGAATGGCGGTTTAGGTAGGACATTCAATGACAATGAATGGCGTCTGGAAACCGTTAATGAAATAAATTGGCACCTCGAATTACGGATGAGATACCTGGAATTTAATATCTTCTATGTGTTTGTCTGAATTTCTTCAACTACAGGGGATGTTCTGAGCCAATGTACAAGATAGATTTTAATTCATCCATTTCAGCTATTTAAAACCCCGTCCTGACTATCAAGCCAAACTATCCCTCGACAGCACCTCTAGACAGTTTAGCATCTCTCCACAGACACTTAAAAAAACACAATTGGAAACTGGGGTAACAATCTACCTAATACCCTTAAAGCTCACTATTTAAGAGATTAAATCTGTCCAAAAATCAAGGTGTCTTCAGGATGTTCAGGATGTTCTGTTGTGGATTATTTCTTGGCCAGGAAAACATCAAATTACATTTCGATTTTTGTACAGTTTAACCAAAGAAGAGTTTATGTGTTAACTACTGAGCTTCACTGTTGTAAGGAGTCAGATTTTGTTACCTTTATACAGAGCCAGGCTCGTTGTTAACTCGTTGCAACTTTAATGAGTCTCAGTTTCATAACACATTTCATAATTTTTATCAGCTACCAAAGGTCATTGATCTGGATGTGATGATTGTGATTTTCCACACTGGACAACCACATGAGCACAAGTTCACAGATCGTTATCTCACTTTTTAATAAGTGCACTTTAGAGCTATTACTCAGTCTGAAAGTTGTGAACATTTGATTTTGCAGCTGCACTTTCTGGTTTGACTTTGACAGACTTTGTACCCACTTGTGGTGATGATACGTTGGTTAAACTGGGGATGTGGTTATATTGCCTTCCCAAATATACCCTGTTATAAAGCTGCAGTGTTTGGATCTCTCAAATTCAACTGGTGAACAATTGTTAACATGTGAAAGTAAGTATAGTAAATGTATAGTATTAAATACAATATTTTACATGTCTCAGGACATGATCAGGTTCATAAAACTGAGCAGCTGCACTACTTGTTCATTTGTTATCTGCTATAAAATAGAAATAGAGTTCTCTTAAACTATGAATTCAATTCTGTAAATGCCATAATTAATCGGTGAGTCCATTTTTATAAAGTGGTCAGTGTTTGTTTTACGAAGCCATACAGCATAGTCCTTTCTAGTCTGGGACCGGCACATTGTCTTAGAAAACAGTATTTATGTTGAACCATAACTGTAACCCTGAGAATGAATGTTGGTCTATTTATCACCAAGGTGCAGTAACTCCCATCGAGCTCACAGCTAGAGAGCGACTGGCTTGTGGATCAAACGTTATTGTCGGAGCGGTCCCATGGTGATGATGCGACCCTGACATCTATTAGCACAAGTAAAGGGTTTATCCTCTAAGAGGCTCAAGAGAACAAGTACTGAAACCCTGAAGCTAGATTCGATGCAGGCCGTAGCTTTGCCTGAGGGAGCAATGGAGAGGAGAGGGACGAGAGACATGAGAAAACAGAGAAAGACAGGAGTCACCGAGGACAGAGGTTTGTACAATGTCTGACAGTGAGCCACACCAAGCTGACGAGCTGAGGTGTAAAGACACGTCTGTTCTGTGGAGGTCGATCAGTGAGGGAATTCTGATTGGGGTGATGTGATGCGAGAGAGGCAGGTTATCTATCAGTCGCTCTAACGCCGCTGCATATCTATCTGTTCTGTCAATCTCAGCCTCCACAGCTCACCTCACTGACGCCCTCCTGTCTTCATTCTTTCTTTTCTCTCTCTGTGAAGGCCATACATCATTCATTCAAATTTTTCCATTTGTGCGTACTTTACTCACCTTTGATATATTGCTGGACCTGCTTGCTGAATGACCCAGAGGCTTCTCATTCTGCAATAGAGGAAACAAATGAAAACTCCAGTGAGTGAAAACACATTCAAACGCAGGAAAGAAATGCTGTAAGTCTACACATGATTCCTGCACACGGAGAGCTGGTATGTGCCCCATAATTACTATCTGCATCACATTTTATTGGTAATGAATGGTTATGTATATTGAATAGCTGTTTGACATTAACATTTAATTCACGTTTGACCAACTGAAACAGAGCCGACGTGTAAAATCCACATGTGTAACACCGACCACGTGGATTCATCCTCTGGGTACCATGAATGTCTGCACCAAATTTCATGTCAGTCCATCCTGTTATTTGAGATATTTCGGTCTGGACAGGCGGACACTGCCATCCCAAGAGCCATGACAGTAGCATGGCTAAAAATGAGAATGGAGGCAGATATTAATGCAAAGTTTTTAAGGTGTAGATATGAAATGAAAAAAATCTTGTTATACAGCAGGAGTAGGTAGGACTGATTCATGGTTTGTCTTTGTCTAATGAGCACAGCAAAGCTACATTTCTCAACAACTCAGGGACCAGTGATCCTGAGCTGTTTGGCATCTTAAATTGATGAATGAAGGTCTTCTGGCGCAAAACGAAAGGAGGACAAGTTGATTACATAACACATCTGTCCAAACTCAAAAAAATAAAATGGTGTCAAAATATTTGTATCACTATCCAGGGAGCGAAACAGGGCAGCACTTAGCACAGTCGAGTTCTGTTTTGAGGCTGTGATGATGCTCAATTCCCACTCAGGGTCCTCGGCTTGCATCAGAGACTCACAAACACTCACTGGCTTGTTGTGCTGCAACCAGTGCTGGTATTAACGCCTTGCGTGGTTCCTTAATGAGTAATCAATCATAGTTACATAATGCTGAGTTCACACTGGTTCTGACAGGGCTGTGGAGCTTTGGACATAAACAAATCTTTGCAAAGGGAAATCAGCTCAGCGGGGAGAGAAAGCATGGACGGATTAAACCGTTAGGGGGCCACAAATTCACTGCTGGGGCATCTACTGACCCCCACCTCCTCCTCCTGCACACAGTGGACCACACAGCTTTATTGTATGCCCAGAGAGCCAGAAAATAACAGTACTCTATGCTGGAATAAACATACCTGATCCAATATTTCATATACATCCGTTTGTAATCGTTTCATTACAATCTGATTTATGTCAGAATATTATCCATGTGAGCACAAGAGACAACTACTCAAGCTGTAACTGTTACAGAACAATGCATTACTCTCCTTATCAAGTATTTTTCAGTCCTTTAAGCTTAATTCTCTTAAGTGAAGGAGTCTGCCAGAGCAGTAAGAATATTTCAAGTATATTTTCTTCACCGAAGGGATTACAATTCATCCTGAGGGGAATATCAACGTCTGCACCAAAATTTTATGACAGTCCATCCAATAGTTGTTGAGAGATTTCAGTAGTTGGAAATTCAGTCATGCAGAGGAGGACACCGACGAGGGACACAAGTGGACTCAAATACTCTCTCTCTCTCTCTCTGTCATACACACACACACACACACACACACACACACACACACACACACACACACACAGATTTGTTTGAATGGAAATCTCGACCCTGACAACTTCCCTTATGTTTTTAAGAAGCAGCATCTGAAGTGCCATCCTTGTCTAAACAGGACACGCACGCACACACAACCACACGCACACACCACAAAGAGACCACTTGACATGCTACCAATACTTAATTACTTCAGCACTTCACTTGTGTCCTAGCTGTGACTTGTTGCCATGGTGATAAAGGACTACTGTTTGTGCCGAGTCTCCATCACTCTCTGTTTCTCCTCGCTTCCTCCCATCTTAAACCTTATTTTCCTCCCATCTCACTTAATGCCCAAGGACATAAAAAACACAAGATACACACGCTGGGTTTTGATCCCGGCCACGCAGATAAGACGACAACTTACAATTTCTGAGATCCAACTCTGTAATGATACAAAACATTTTTTATCTGTGGTGTTATAATGCATTTCTTATGTCTCACAATCACAGAGGAAAAGCTAAAAGTTCCCATTATCTGATGAGGTGAAGCGCTGACATTTCCAGCCATAATCTCCGATCTCAATCTGTATTTATGTTATGTTTTAATCTGCCAACCTCTTATTAAAATGCCCACCCTGGCTGAAGCCTTAGATTCAAGGAATGTGGACAGGAAAAAAAACAAACAAAAAACAAACATATTGAAGTTTGTATGTTGTCACCAGAGCTTTTGCAGACGGCAAAGAGAGGCGAGAGCTCTGCTTCTTACTACACTGGTGGATTCATAACAAAGCACATCTCCATGTCATTACCTCCTCAGTGTCCTCAATATAATGTCACAAAATGGTAAATGCAGCTCTCAGTGGGTGCAATTTGTACAGCAAATCAATTGTCAGATTGTCAGAGAAGATGAAAAGTTAGTTTTTACAGGAGATGACAGCACGGGGGAAAACAGACACAGCAAAAGAACAGAGAAAATTGATGATCCTTGCCCTTAATCCCTCCTTGATGGAGTAACAAGCAGATATGCCCAGACTGAAGTTTTCTGGTGAATAACAAGGCCATAAATAGGGTGATGACTTTTATAGACAGCAGTGATTAGAGCAGAGAGGCTGAAGACAGATGACAGGAGATGAGAGAGGAAATAGATCAACACCATTTCCAATGTGTTCTCTCTTTCATTCTAACTATATTTTTCACTCCCAAACTGTGTTAGCTACAGTACAAGGTCTGGGAGTCACCTTCCCTGCCACCATGACTGTAGACTATAAAGGGTCTTATTCTCTGGGCTCATGCATAATTCTGATAAAGAAAGGCTCAGGTTTCACACTCTGCTGTGTCTGTCTCTCTCCACATCCTCTGAGGGTCTGTTAGCAGCCCAAGCCTTTGATAACACAACTTTCACACTGGACTCGGAAGAATCAAGCTGGTAAGAAAAAAAAAAAAACGAAGCTTCGGAGAGTATGACAGAGGAGGACAGGTCATATTCAGAGGCATCGCTGTGTCCTTCAGGGCTCTGTTCTCTGCCCACAGGGAGCAGGACTCAGTTCAATTTTATGCAAGAATCTCAAAAGATAAAACCTTTGTGAATTTAACTCTCTTTGAAATGTGTCTATTCCTCACAAAGTTTCTGTCTTTGACACAACTTTTTCAGTATTTGAGTTGAATCCGCCACCTGTTCCATCTTTGATGCAGATGTCACAGATTGGTCTGCAGACTGTATGAGGGGACGCACAGGCTCGAGCTGAAACAATTCAGCCAATTTGAATCAATTAAGAAAACCAACTGGCAACAATTTTTATAATCAGTTAACTGTTTACCAAATATTTGCATGTTCAAGCTTCTTAAATGCGAGGATCTGGTGTTTTTCTCTGTTTAATATATCTGTCTCTAAAATTTACATCTTTTCATTCCATTAATCTGCTGGAATGAAATCGTCTTTGTCCGGCCAAAGATATCTAATCGCAAAGATATCAGTCCACTATCATAAATGATGAAGATAAGTGTCAAATTCTCACACTGAAGAAACTGAACCAGAAAAATGTTGGCATTTTTGCTTGAAAAATGACAACACATTCATTTTCCGTCAATCACTTAACTGATTAATCGACTAATCGCTGCAGCTCTTATATTATTTATGTGATTATACCAGCAAACAATAAATTTAATCACATTTTTTTTTTTCAATCAAATACTGTTTCAGGACTCGTTGTGAAAAGAGCCATAAAGCAGCTAAAAGTAAATGTCCCTTATTTTGTCTAAAATTTATATATTAGTGAAGTGGATCTTGTTACCAGATGCTTCCTCCTGGTTTCTGCACCATTTCACACCAGCGTCATGCCAGAGGCAGAGCATAAAGATAGGTTTTATATTTGAGGTCAACAGCTTCTCATAATACAGACCCGAGACTTTCCGTCAGAGAGGCTGCTTACAGCACCATCTGCGCCGCCTGTACCAACAACAGTCTCTGTCCCAGCACAGACATGAAATGGGATTTCACACGAGAGGTCAGGGTCACAAATGAGAGCTGCTTGTCAAGCTTGTAACCCTTCACCTGTTTTTTTTCTTTTATGTTATGAGAGATTGAGAAAGTTATGACATAAGAGCTACGGTGCAGGCAGGTCTGAAGTGTAATGTGAATTGGAGGAAGGTAAATCTACCTTCCCAGTATTCTTATTATCACTGTCTTGTGCATTCTGTATGCATGTACACTTCAAAGATGTTTTTGTGCTTACATTGGAAATGTTTTTATCGTGTCTATTTTCTGAAACAGACTGCATCCATTTTAAATTATCTTCACTTCCCGGAGTATCTTTCAACAGCCCTCAGAGAACTTGCCTGGACTCGCTGCATCTGCTCTCCAGTGGAGAGAGTGTTAGTGTTTGTGACACTCGTAGAAATAGTAACAGTGCAAAAATTTGTTTTTCCAGCTATGAATGAGCAACACTAGTCCTCCTCAGTAGCAGTAAGTCATTTAAGCTGCAGTGCATTACAGTCTGTTACGGCTTCCATCAGTGGAAAAATATCTACCATCAGACTTGGCAACAACATGAAGAGGCCAACATTTCTGTTGCCTGGGATAGGAATCACTTAAAAATGCATCATAAATATAAACATGAAACACTGCAACGTGCTTCAAGCTTGGAGGAGAACGCAAGAACCTCCGTCAAGTCACTGCAGTGACATAATTAACTAACACCTTCATCTTCCTCCAGCTCCACAAGCTACTGTAATAACACACAGCCATGTTTCCAGAGGTTAATGGAATCACACAGAGTTAGAAAACAGCTTTTGGACTGATGATTGACGGGATATGTGAAAGCATCTTCATTCAGGATTCAGTTTGAAACAGCAAAACTTAATTCTGAGTGATAAAGAGCGACAAACACCATGGGAAGATGGCCTCAATCCAACACAAGCTATTATTCAAAATTGGCAGCTATATACAGTAAATATACATGTCTACTGAGCTAAAACATATTTAGGGTCACATATTTCACATATTCTGTTCCTACAAGCAGAAGCTCTTTGCTCCGTGTCGCGAACACTGTGAGGGAGTTGTTTTATGTGGCAGTTACTCTGTTGAAAAAGGGCCAAATAATACACTCTAACATCTCCTGCTACAAATTGCTGATGTCGTAACAAGACAAGGAGGGAGTGACCAACAGATTATAGGAACAAGACAAGGGAAAACACATAAAGCAAGAGATGGAGAAGCCAAATGAATGATAGTTATCAGACAGTGGTAATGAGGTGACTGTCGAAGGAATGAAATCAGTGAAATTAATGGACAGAGGTTTGTGCGTTTGTGTGTCTGTGTGAGGGGTTTACTGGAAATGACTTTTCATATCTCTCTTTTCCTCTCTTGTTTTTTTTCACTGTAAATGTGTTATATTAAAGTGACCTCTGCAAGCTGCTGAACTCTTCCGGCCAAGAGGAGCGGTTTAATTTCCCCACTCATTACAGTTCGATGTCCAGCAGCTTCCCTGCACCTTTTAAAGCATCAACAAACATGAGGGCTGGTTGTTGTATTCATCCTTTCCTTATGCATAATATGTTTAAGTTTTACAACCCACTGTTGTGCCCACTGAATGCAAACAAAGCATTCAAGGAATTCTAATAGTATGAAAAGTTGCATGAATAGAAACATGTAAAATATAGTATGTATTGATTAGACTCCTGGACATAATCCTGAAACAATGCAAAGCAGAGTATACTCTATTCATAACAAAACTGAAACCTAAAAAATACTTTCTCCTACTTTCAGTTCAACAGTGTGAAGCATCCTTGAAAACTTCATCTTAAGAGTCTAATTATGAAAATTGTCCACTGTTTTTAAACAAAAATCTCCAAAAGGGTAAATGGGTGTTAAAGGTTTAAAAAGAAATAAAGTATAGTAATTTAAGTATACCGAATACTATGTTAATGTTGAATTTGTCACTATTTAATATTCTTACTGTGCATGTACATGCAACACCAAGAGCATTGCAGCATGCAAGGCTGAGACCATGACTGTGTTGTTAAAACCACTGAACACCAGCACACATGATTAGTCTTTTCAGAAGTGTGTGGGTGTGTGAACACCGTCTCCTCACTTTGCTTTTAGCTCTGCTGCACCTGCCAGAGTGGGACCAATTAGACCTGTGTCGTTCTTACTGGTGCACGGAGTCCGGTGAGCTCATGTAATTCCCAGCATTAGCTCTGCCCACCTTCAACCTGAGCGAGGTCTAATCACCCAGGACAAGTGAAACCCCCTGTGCAGGTGCACAGATCCTTTGAGTCATTTGTGTGGTGAGAGAACTAAAAAGTTGTATTTCTAAGATTATTTGTTGGACATCAATAAACCTAACTAACCTTTCGGAAAATCCTATCCCCCGAGGGATGTGTGCATCTTGAAATTGGAGAGTAGATGGAGGCAGAGTCAACATCATGTCGGGTCCACTTGGCATGAAACCATCAAATGGCTTTACATTGCACGCCAGATTTCACTTTCAGACAGCTTGCAGCGTTTTACGTGGTCTGGTGTCAGTGGAACATATGCATGGATGCACTCAACTCACGCACTCGTGCATCTGACATTCAAGACTACAAAGTCACTGTTAAATCAGCACCAGGACAACAACGTTTATGGAAATGACTTCCTGCGGAGGCAACAGCACACTAAGAAGACAAACATCACCACATTAAAAGATTATTTTCTTTGAAATTTTTGCCAATAAAGACAGCAGTAATATAGACAGGAAACATGGGGAGACAGAGACAGAGGGGTATGACATGCAACAAAGTTCCCTTCGAGTTGAACGCTGGACGTTGCAGTTATGTGGTCTGTGACTAATCCAACTAAGGCACCAACAACCATAACCACTTTGTTTTTGGTTAAACAACCATTAAGTTAAAGACAAACAGACATTAAAGTGACAGGTGAAGGAGTGAAGCTTGTGAATATCCAGGGATGACAACAGAAACAGAGGGTTTAGCCTGTGGCAGACAGCACAGGGAGGTGTTTACATCTGAATAGCTTTCCCTGAAGTAAATGGCATAAGCATACCATGATCTGCTTAGGGCTGATCCTTCTGCCAAATACAGATCGAAAAATGAGGCCAATGTTGTTTTTTTTTATTTGTTTTTTTTAATGAACAAGTTGCTGCAGACAAGCTGACACAAGATCTCCTTCCCAGACAGAGATAACTGAGATTCCTCTGCATACAGCCTCAACTCCTAAGAGATATCTCTCTCAAATCATGCATATCAAGTAACAGCAATGGCAAGTAGGCCATTATAAACACACTTCTTGATTTGAAACAACAGGGCTGGCATGCACAAACATGCAGACAGAGAAAAGATTTTTGAGAACCAAAAAGATATTTGCGTAAACACTGCATTGACTAGCTCCTCCCTCCTCAGAGGTCACAGTCACACATCCGTTCAGCAAAAGCAATATAGAACACCCCCGACAAAGAGTCCCATCAGGAAAGGAAGTTGGCCTTTATGTGGTTTCCTGTCCCTGTCAGCATCCAGTGGCCACTTAAGGAGGAAATGCAGGCTGAGTCTGAGTGGGCAGCTGGGCAGGAGAACAGAACCAGATGAGAAATCTCAACTATGCACAGTAAGAACAATCAGTGGAGAGCTGGGCTGACCACAGACATCTAACCAGACCTAGGATAACTGCGTCTGGGGGAAAAGGGGATAGACAGTATCCTAGACAGTATCCTATACAGGCAGGTCATGCACTTAAAAAGAGCGGCAAAAACAACCAAAAAAACTGTAGCAAACCACCTATTTGAGATTCCTACAAAGCAGTTTTACATTTGTCTAATGTGTGTCTTATTTGAGGGTATAGTTGTGCGTTTACACAAGAGGCATTAGCTAAGCAAAACTCCCAGCCTGCAGCAACTGTGTGTGTGTGTGTGTGTGTGTGTGTGTGTGTGTGTGTGTTCCTCCCTGTGAGTGTGCTCTATTAAATCACATCAAACTGAGGTAGCATGTAAAGTGAAACACAGGGAGAAACAGGAAACGGCACCAGACTCTGGTTTGACACATACTTTTACATTTGACTGTGTGTGAACAAACATATCTGTCTGTGACCCTCATCAGCAGGATGTGAGACTGAAGTGCCCCCCCCCCCCCCCCCCCCCCATCTTTTGCTGCCTCCTCCTCCTCCTGTTGCTCTGTCTGTGTCTCATATCTCTTCATCTTGGACATAATTACATCAGTATGTCCAAACAGGATATGGTAGAGGAGGGATAGTGACCATCACATTCAGTGCAGGTCTATGTGCGTGGTGACCTGTTCTGGCTGTGTGTCTGAACAAGGCTATAGGGCTGTATTATACATGCAATAGCAGAATCTAATCCAACACCAATGAGACGCATACCGAGGAGCAGATCTGACAAAGACAGTACCAGAAGTCAGTCCTTGAGGACAAAAAGTGAAATAAAAGGAAAAGTGAAATATGACAGAGAATACCAGCACAAGGTGACTGCTACAAAGAGAGCGGGAGATCCGAAGACATGATGAAATACTTTTGTGACTGTGCAGTAAAGCTGAATTTCCTCATTAGCTGCACTTCAGGTCGTGCTCTTCCGCATGACATAAGTCATTATTTATGACTTGTGTGAAAAAGTCAAGCTACAGATAATTAGTTCAGTGCAGCGCCTCCTAATTAGCTGCGTCATTAGTGTGTGAACCCTCAGTCCCCTTGTGATATAATCCTTCAATCACAGGCTCACAGAAACAAAGAATTGCTTACAGAAACTATAAGGTCACCTCAGCAAAGAAAAGGGAGGGAAAAACTGACCAATATTCATATTAAAGGACTGATACAAAACATCAATTCAGATAAACTTCAGATAGTAAGGAACTCGCAGACAAGCAAGAGTCTGTTAACAGCTTGAGGCCCGAGCCCACCAAATAGCTTCTTTATAGCTAGCAGCACTTAGCAGCTGCTTAGATAGGCATTTGCTCTGGCACCATCTGGTAATGTGGAAACCATATCTGAAGTGTAGGAACATTTGAAACAAGTTTCTCTCTTAAAGAAAAAAAATAACAATAAATTCAGCATCCAGGGCTCTGAATACTAACTGCATAAGCGCTCAGTTCTGTCGAATGTTAAAACCACGCTGTGAGGCCCTTTCAGAGGAAAACACACAGCAGAAGGAGAGAAGAAAGCTGAGAACGGATGTGCTCTGTGGCCTCATTGCAAAATACCCAACTCATGAGTGCAGCCATCATCAGATACCCTCTGCCTTGCTGTCCTCTCCTGTCCAGGCCGTCTCATTTTGTCTTTCTTCCCTCCTCTTCCTCATTTCTCCCTCCCTCCCTCCCCTCCTCCTCCCCCC